>NW_025798638.1:0-5469 GCF_021613505.1 Equus quagga
CTGGAGTGGGACCGTAGTGCATTCCTGAGAGAACTATCTGAAACCAAGCTTGAATGTTTCCCCTTCATCAGCTGCTCATATAGAACTCTATACATGGCCATAGGTGTTGGCTGAGGGAGAAGAGGGAGGAGGAAGCGTGCTGGCAACCTAAGCAACAAATTTATGCCACTTATTTGTGCTTTCAGGACATTTAAACTAGCCTCATTGTAACTTATCTATTTGACAATAGAGTGCTGTAATATATGCCTGAGTTTAGAACCAGAAAACATCCAGATAATGAGGTTACTTGGTGCCTAATGTAGAAAGTGTTCAGTTTCCAGAAGGGCCCAATAGCAAACCAAGAGCAGTTTCTCAAAAGGAGGATGGCCATTTGCCAACATGATCATGATTTTGCTCCAAATTTTGGAGAATTTACTGTGATTCTCCTGTTTGGACTTGACACACCCTTCATGTAATTTACCACCACTGGATCCACTAGGCAAAGATAAAGCTGCTTCCACTACAACCTGTGCCTGTTGGAAATTCTTCCTTTACACTGGCCTCCACCTAAAAACCATCTGGAAAACCCTGTAAGAGGACCACAACAGCACACTCAGATGTTGTGTATATTGCCTCCACAATCCTGAGACTCCAAATGTGTTCTCTTTCTTAGTGGGGGAGCACAAGGCACAGCAACTTGTCTTTCCCTTTGAGAGAACAGCCTGATGTGCTACAGACTGCTGGGCTCCTAGAACTTTTGATATGGTGGCACGCGCCTGCATTTTCATCTCCCCTCCCACCCTCTACAAGATGTGTTTGGCCAAGTCATCTAGGTCACCTACTACGTCTTGTTCTCTAGGTCTTACCAGCATGAGTTCCCCAATGTTATACACCAAAAAGGGATAGACAATCCATGTCTTTGACAACTCAATTGAGGCCGAAAGACAGAGAAATGAAAGAATTTTAAGATATGACAGCGAAAGTGGTGGTGGTTACATGAATCTGTACATGAGATGAAATGGCATAGAACCACACACACATGAATGAATGCATGTAAAAGAGAATGAAAGAGTGATGTCAGGAAAGATGGCAGAGTAGGAAGTGCCGGTAATCTGTCTCCCCACGCGGACAACAATTATACTGACAGAATATGTCTGATATAACTATTTTGGAACTTTGGAGTGTATTTGAAGGCTTGCAGCTTCCAGGGGAAGGCTTGGACAGGAAACCCCAGTTACTTTCTATCAATTTCAGCCTCGCACAGCAGTGGTTATGATCCCGCAGCCCCGCCCCAAACTCTGTGGCAGGCAGCCATCCTAGCATTCTTAGAGGGGCTTGAGGAAGCCAGAGTGGACAATAAACACTTTCTCCTCCTACAAATATTGGAGATGATCTCTTATTGCTGCTTCTAATTACAGCAGGTCAGACAGAGGCAGACCACCATTGTTACAATCCCCACCAGCTGAAGTAGCTTCAAGGACACTTTAAAAAACAGAGCCCTTTTAATTCCCTCTTTATGTTTCCTTCTTTCTCCTTTTTGGGAGCCAGACTTTTAAGGACTAGGACATTCAAAAGCAAGCATACATACAGGGGAATTTAGAAAGCCACTGTGCATGCCCAGAGAAAAAGATAGGCTCAGAAAAGAGCTGAGATAGGGCCGGCCTGGTGGCCTAGTGGTTAAGTTCGTATGCTCCACTACAGTGGCCAGGGGTTTGCAGGTTTGGATCCCAGGAGAGGACCTATACCCCACTGATCAAGCCATGCTGTGGTGGCATCTCATGTATAAAATAGAGGAAGATTGGCACAGATGTACGTTCAGTAACAATCTTCCTCACCAAAAAAAAGCTGAGAAGGCCTCAAGTCTACACCTCATGCTGATCCCTGGCACAGAGACACTCTGCAACAATCAAAAGCAAACAAACAAAAATCAGCAAACTCTGGGGGTCAGTCCAGTGGCACAGTGATTAAGTTCACATGTTCCACTTCGGCAGCCCAGCATCTGCTAGTTCGGATCCCAGGTGTGGACATGGCACCACTTGTCAAGCCACGCTGTGGTAGGCATCCCACATATAAAGTAGAGGAAGATGGGCACAGATGTTAGCTCAGGGCCAGTCTTCCTCAATAAAAAGAGGAGGATTGGTGGCAGATGTTAGCTCAGGGATAATCTTCCTCAACAAAAAAAAAAAAGCCCAGAAAACTCTGGAGAAGAGGGAAAATCTGATTTCCAGAGTTGCCACATCCTAAGATTTAAATGTCCAATTTTGAAACCAGAAAGTTACAAGACATACAAAGAAATAGGAAAGCATGGCCCTTCAAAGGAAAAGTAAATCAACAGAAACTGGCCATGAGAAAGACCAGACTGTGGACTTACTAGACAAAGACTTTGAAACAACTGTCTTAAGGGTGCTGAAGGAACTAAAGAAAGATGTGGATACAGTCAAGAAAACAATGCATGAACAAAATGGAAATATTCATCAACAGATAGAAAATAGAAAAAGGAACAAAAGAGGATTCTGGGAAGATGGTGGAGTAAGAAGCACCAAGAATCCAGCTCCTCATGCAGACAACACTTGTACTCGCAGATTCCATCTGATGTAACCATTTTGGAACTTTGGAGTCTATTGAAGGCTTGCAACTTCTAGAAGAAGGCTTGGATGGTAAATTATTAATTTTAGCTCTTATCTCGGCAGTGGCTACCCATCCTCCACCTCCTAGGCAGCCATACACACATTCCAGGAACAGCTTGCACACAGGTGGCAGGAGCAAGGGTGGTCAATAAAGACCCCATTCTCCAAATACCAGAGATCTGTGCTCTGGTCCCTGATTGCTGCTTCTGACTGCAGACACAGAGGTGGATGGCCATTATTGTCCTTCTTTGCTGCAAACCCCTCCTCCTCTGGCTGAAGTAACTGCCAGGGCATTTAAAGGGCCAGCACCAGGGGTTTTTTTTTTCCCTTTCATTTCTATCCTTTTCACCTTTTAGAAGCCAGACATTTAAGTACTAGGACACTCAAAAGCAATCACTTATGCAGGGGAATTTAGAAAGTCACTGCACATGCCCAGGGAAAAGACCAAGCTAAGGAGAGCCCTGAGATCTTAAGTTTACACCTCAGAGTGATCCCCAGCTAAGAGATAGCCTACAACACTCAAAAACAAAAAAACAGCAAATCCTGGGGAAAGGAGATTCTGATTTCCAAGGATACTACATTACTAGATTCAAATGTCCAGTTTTCAACAAAAAATCAGAAGGCATACAAAGAAACAGGAAAGCATGGCCCATTCAAAGAAATACGTAAATCAACAAAAACTGTTCCTGAGAAAGACCAGATGGCAGACCAACCAGAAAAAGATTTTTAAATCACTGTCCTGAAGATGCTCAAAGAATTAAACGAAGACATGGAGAAAGTCCAAAAAATGATGTATAAACAAAAGGAAAATATCAACAAAGAGATAAAAAACATAAAAAGAAGATAAAAAAGAAATTCTGGGACTGAAAAGTGTAAAAACTGAAGTGAAAAATTCACTAGAGGGATTCAAAGACAGGCTTGATCAGGCAGGACATAGAATCAGTGAACTTGAAGATAAGGCTGTTGAAATTATCAAGTCTGAGGAACAAAAAGAAAGCAGTTTAAAGTGAACAAGCATAAGGGACACATGGGAAACTATCAAGCAGACCAACACATGTACTGTGAGAGTCCCAGAAGGAGAAGAGAGAGAAAGCGGCAGAGAGACTATTTGAAGATAAAGTAGATGAAAAATTTCTAAAATTGGTGAAAGACATGAGTATAAATATCTGAGATGTTCAATGAAATCCAAGGAGGATGAACTTGAGGAGATCCACATCAAGACACATTATAATCAACCTGATGAAAGCCAAAAACAAAGAGAGAATCTGGAAAGCAGCAAGAGAGAAGCAGCTCATCACATACAAGGATCCTCAGGAAGATTATCGGCAGATTTCTCATCAGGAAGTTTGGAGGTCAGAAGACAGTGGGTGAGGAGGGACATCAGCATCACGGCAGAGTGAGTTGTTCCCTTTGTCTCTCCCTTCTCAGTTAGAACCAGTAGGACATCTGTTAACCAAGAAAGGGCTCTCTGCAGAACGTCTGAGAGATCCATTCATCTATTCATCTGAAGGTGGTGGACTGCACCTCCTGGAGGCAGTGGAACTAGGGCAGCAGTGGCAGCAGCTCCCAAGACCAGAGGTTCCAGGATCTGTGTCTGTGCCTGCAAACAGAGGCTCCAGGAACTGAGGTAACACCCATCAACAGAGGCCCCAGGAATCAAGGCAACACACACTCCTGGTGACTCCAGGAATCACTAAGGGCCTGAAACTGGAGACTCTGGGAACTGCGAGATACCTGTGACCCAGCCTGTCCCCTGCCCGATGGCAGAGCCTCTGACACTGACCCTTCCAGCAGCAGGGGCTACATCCAAGATGTGGACACTCCGGGCAGTGACAACAGTGCCTGTGACCAGAGGTTTCAAAAAGGCCACTGGCAGCAGGAACAGCAGTGGCACTCACGGCTTAGCCCCTCCCCCTCCCCTAGTAGTTGGGGGTAGTACCTACTACCTGAGGCTTCAGGAGCCACAGCAGTACCCATGACCCAGCCTCCAGTGGGGACACCCCTGACACTGGCCCTACTAGCAGCAGGGCTTCATACAAGACTCCAAGATCCTGGCAGCAGTGGTGGCATCCATGAACCCAGAGCACCCAGCAGCCGTGCTGCTAGCACCCCAAGACAACTCAGGAGCAGCAGCACACGTGATGCACGTGGCAGCAGCACCCAAACCCATGGAGAGAGTGCAGAGAGCCAGGTAACAGTAACAGTGGAGCCCGCAACCCCAGTCCTCTCCAGCTGCGGAGGGGTCCACAACTTCGGGCCCCTATCCATACCTGTAGCACCTACAGACCCAACAAACCTAAACATGGTGGAGGTGCCTATCACACCAGCTCTCACTCCATTCTCCCCCTCACCCGTCACAGTGGAGGACCATGAAACCCAGGTGACCTGGGAAGCAGCAAAGGTGTTCGCAGCCTGCTGACCCTAGTGGTGGCACCCGTGACTGCAGTGACATCATAAGCAGCAAGATGTCAGCAACCTCGGAGACACAAGAAGCAAAAGGAGGGCACTGACAATGCCGCTGGCAGAGGCAGTGGAGGGTGGAAAGTGCAGGCTCTCAAATACAAGCAGAAGCAGCTCAGAATCAAAGTAACCAAAACCTTACCCAAATAAGAAAGGTGTTTGCTAGAAGACAATGGGCTGATATATTTAAAGGGCTGAAAGAAAACAACTGTCAACCAAGAATCCTATATATGGCAAAACTGTCCTTCAAAAGTGAGGGAGAATCTAAGACACTCCCAGATAAACAAAAGTTGAGGGAGTTAATTACTATTAGACCTGCCCTGCAAGAAATGCTGAAGGGAGTTGCAGGTTGAAATGAAATGTCACTAGACAGCAACTTGCAGCCGTATGAAGAAATAAAGAT
>NW_025798639.1:0-3627 GCF_021613505.1 Equus quagga
GACCGGAAGTTAACTCCAGGACCACAGTGAGCGTTATTTTAGCTTGATGACTGTACTTTATATAGTTAACTCTTTTAGTTCATTAGCCCTGGTTATTGAGTGCCCACCATACAGCGAGTAGAAACTGAAATCAAATTTCCTCTCTCCTCACTAGCTTGTGAGTACAAAAGGGACCACAGGAAGGATAATGATCCATATTTCAAGGTCTTTCTATCCTTTAAAGCCTCACCCAGGTGGACTGAGTCCTCACAGGGCTCTCTCTCCCTCTCTGTGCCCCTCTCTCAATCTCTGTCCCTTTCTCTTTCTCATCCTCCTCCTCCTTCTCTCTCCATCTCTCCCTTTCTCTTCCCCCTTCCCCTCGCCCCTTCTCCTCCTCCTCCTTCTCTCTCCCCTCATGCACTCCCCCACCCACTACTGCTCAGGACTGCCTTCTGGCTTCCAGACAGACCAGAGATTACCCCTCACTGCCTTGATGGCGAGGCCACGTTCTTCCCTCCTTGGCAATTCTTTGAAGAAACTGAGCGGTGCAGGCACTCAACCCGGAGAACGTCCTTCTCTCTGCCCTGTGCACCCACCCTATCGGCCCTCGTGAAAACGGTTCTTTAACTTTCCCAGGCAACCCCCCTCTCCAGAGACGCAGTTCCCAAGAACCAACTTCAGAGACAGAGAGGGGTGGGTGGGGAGAGCGAGAGTGAGTGGCTCGCTCTCCGTGTGGCAGCATGCGAGACTGGGGTGGGAGACAGACTTGACTTTCACTGCTTTTGTTTTTTTGGCACTTCTGATTGTGTTACCATATACAAAAGAAAAGAATATGGGTAACACGCTTGATTTCTTTTTTAATGAAATCAAAATAAAAAGTTTACCAGGGGTACATATCTAGGGGGTGACCTGTGAAGAAAGCAAGGAGCCCCGTTCTGTCAGGCAATCCCCAGCTGTGTCCTCTGCACTCCACTGCCACCCTCTTGTTAAAGGGGTTCTGGCCTGAGAATAGCCCGGGTGCCACGGCCCCACAATCCCGCGCGAGTCCCCCCTCTCCCAGAGGCGGGGGCGGATGTCATGTACTCAACCCAGAGCCCACCTCTGCCCAGGGGGTCACTGCGGGGGCCGCGGCCGCGATCGCCCAAGCCAGGCCCGGGGAGGAGCGCGCGCTTCCCGCTGTCTGACCGCAGGGCACCTTCTGTTCTCGCCCTCGCCATGGAGGCCCTGCCTGGCGGTCTGGGAATGGGCCGGGAGGGCGAAGTGTGCCCTTCCCTCCTGGGTCGCCTCAGTCCTCAGCGCCTGGCACGGCACCAGATGCGGGAGGCGGAGGCTGCGCGGCAGAAGAAGCGTCCTGCGTTGCGCGTGGGTGCCCAAGGTGAGGTGCCCTTGAAGCCGTGCGTCCTTCTCCCAGGGCGGCCCGCGCAAGGGCGGACTGGCTCTGGTACTGAGAGGTTCACAGGCCTGAAATGAGGAGGGAGACGGATGAATCACTGATGGATTGATGGATTCATCCAGTCATGCATGCAGGCAATAAGTATTTCACCAGCGCCTTCTAAGCACCTGGGTGGAGTCAGCCAACACAACAAAGGTCCTCATACTCGCAGACCTAGAGTGGGAGGGGGTTGGGTAGGAAATAAACAATGAACTTAAGATCATATATTGATGCTTAGCCCTAAGTAATCTAAATCACCTCCTGCTACACACCATTAAAAGAAAAATTTCTTTGACAAATTTCTCTCCAGCACTTACCAAGGGAACCAGCAAGTGGCAAAAGGATGCTGATACAGGGAGGGTATGGGCGTGAAGGGCTAGGCAGGTGGGAAACAGAACGCCTACATAAGCAGGGAAACTTTCTTCACTCGTAAAACATAATTTATCTTAGTCATCCGGGCTTCTCGGAATTTCCTAACTGCCCCTCCCCCCTCTTTAGCTGCTAATTTTAGACAAGTAAGAAAGGATGGCAGTTTTGTTCCACGAGGTCATCAAAACACTTTGGTCTACTCGTTTAATTTAACAGTCAGTTCCTGGCAGAGTGGTTGAGATGCCAGATGTGGTGACTGTCGGTCAGAAGAAAAGCACACATCTGGAAAACAAATGATAGGGATGCACGAATGTCCTAAGTGGGAGTAACAAGGTTTAGTGCTCTGACAGTCGTGCCCAGTATGTCTAATTAACAGGGAAGCATGAAGCAGTGACAGAAGGGATCCAAACCAGGGCACAGGAAGACAGGATCCACTGCAAGCAGCCCCTGGCCAGTCATTTTTCTTAAGCTGCAAAGCGGAATAACTTGTTCTGTATTTAGTTTGAGGACATTTGTGTGTGTGTGCAATTTGAAACTACCCGCTCCTTGAAGTGGCGTCCCATGCAAGGTCTACATTCACACGCAGGATTTATATGCGGACAAACCAGCACCCCATGATTTATCTATAGGTAGGGGCAAGTTCAGAAAACTTCTATCAATGGTCATACCAAATTCAATACACTTTTATTTTTTTTATAACAAATACTTTGTAAAGCCCCTTTACTATCTTGAAATGAAATTCATAGTATGGTAGTGCTCCCTATTCTGCAGGGCATACGTTCCATGACCCCCAGGGGATGCCTGAAATCGTGGATAGTACTATACCTACATACCCATGAGAAAGTTTAGTTTACAAATCAGGCGCAGTAAGAGATGAACAACAACTAATGATAAAATACAACAATGATAACAACATACTGTAATAAAAGTTACTGTAGATCTTAGCAGCCTTGGCATGTGATTTTTTTTCTTTGCTTATTAAGTCGAAAACTTTCACCTTTTCACTTAAAGGAAGCACTTTCTGGCTTCTCTTGGCATATCCGAATTGCCAGCGTCACTACTTTTGAGCTTTGGGGCCATTATGAAGTAAAACAGGGTGACTTGAACACAAGTACTTCAATATCACAACAGTGATCTGATGACCGGCTATTACGTGGCTAGCAGGTGGGTGACTGGACAACACTGAACAAAGTGACGATTCACTTCCGGGAGGGATGGAGCAGGATGGCCAAGGTTTCATCACTGCTACTCAGAAAGGGGAGCAATTTAAAACTTACGAATTTTTTATTTCTGGAATTTTCCATTTAATATTACCAGACCACAGTTCACTGACAGTGACTGAAACCATGGAAAGCAAAACTGTGGATGGGGGGGAACCCTACTGTAATATAATCTACATAATATCTACATACATAATTGCAAAAGCCGTACAGATATGTAGATAGATATCATATAATATCTGTCAATGCCTCCCAGTAAAGACCCTTGGGAACACACTTGTAGCTGAACAAGTTAAATTTAGCGCTCATTGCAAAGAGGGAGAATACACACCGTAGGAAGCGTGATAGAAAGGACTCGCAGGATTTAGGTTTGTGTTAGGTGACTTTCGGGGGGATTCATGGAAGCGGTGTTTTGCTTTGGATTGCATGCTGTCAAGAAGCAGGAATCATTCTGCAACTGGGTATTTTAAGAAATGTTATCCAGAAGGGGGGCAGACCGGGGTGAGGCTAAAGCTATCCCTAGAAAGGAGCCGCAGTCACTGGACTCAGCCAAGATGGGGAGATGTTTCGTCATTTCTACGGTTTGGACCATGTTCACATTTTGTGTGTTCAGACAAGATTGCAGCG
>NW_025798640.1:0-1612 GCF_021613505.1 Equus quagga
TCCAGGACCACAGTGAGCGTTATTTTAGCTTGAAGACTGTACTTTATATAGTTAACTCTTTTAGTTCATTAGCCCTGGTTATTGAGTGCCCACCATACAGCAAGTAGAAACTGAAATCAAATTTCCTCTCTCCTCACTAGCTTGTGAGTACAAAAGGGACCACAGGAAGGATAATGATCCATATTTCAAGGTCCTTCTATCCCTTAAAGCCTCACCCAGGTGGACTGAGTCCTCACAGGGCTCTCTCTCCCTCTCTGTGCCCCTCTCTCAATCTCTCTCCCTCTTTCTTTCTCATCCTCCTCCTCCTTCTCTCTTCTTTCTCTCCATCACTCCCTTTCTCTTCCCCGTCCCCCTCGCCCCTTCTCCTCCTCCTCCTTCTCTCTCCCCTCACGCACTCTCCCACCCCCTACTGCTCAGGACTGCCTTCTGGATTCCAGACGAGTCCAGAGATTACAGCTCCCCGTTCCTCACTGCCTTGATGGGGAGGCCACTTTCTTCCCTCCTTGGCAATTCTTTGAGGAAACTGAGCGGAGCCGGCACTCAACCCAGAGAACGTCCCTCTCCCTGCCCTGTGCACCCACCCCATCGGCCCTCGTGAAAACAGTTCATTAACTTTCCCAGGCAACCCCTCTCTCCAGGCGCGCAGTTCCCAAGAACCAAGCTCCGAGAGACAGAGACAGAGAGAGAGGGAGGGAGAGAGGGAGAGAGACACGATTCACTTCCGGGAGCGGGGGAGCAGGATGGCCAAGGTTTCATCACTCAGAAAGGAGAGCAATGTAAAACTTAGGAATTTTTTTATTTCTGGAATTTTCCACTTAATATTACCAGACCACGGTTTACTGAGAGTGACTGAAACCATGGAAAGCAAAACTGCGGATAGTGGGGGCTGGCCTACTTTAATACAATCTACATAATATCTACATACATAATTGCAAAAGCCATACAGATATGTAGATAGATATCATATAATATCTGTCAATGCCTCCCAGTAAAGACCCTTGGGAACACACTTGTAGCTGAACAAGTTAAATTTAGCGCTCATTGCAAAGAGGGAGAATACACACCGTAGGAAGCGTGATAGAAAGGACTCGCAGGATTTAGGTTTGTGTTAAGTGACTTTCAGGGGGATTCATGGAAGCGGTGCTTTGCTTTGGATTGCATGCTGTCAAGAAGCAGGAATCAGGAACCAGCCCGGTGGCACAGTGGTTCCACTTCTCCGAGGCCCGGGGTTCGCCAGTTGGGATCCCGGGTGCGGACATGGCATCACTTGGCAAGCCATGCTGTGGTAGGCGTCCCACGTATAAAGTAGAGGAAGATGGGCACGGATGTTAGCTCAGGGCCAGTCTTCCTCAGCAAAAAGAGGACTATTGGCAGTAGCTAGCTCAGGGCTAATCTTCAAAAAATAAAAAAAAAAGAAAGAAAGAAATGGGAATCATTGTGGAACGGGGTATTTTAAGAAATGTTATCCAGAAGGGGGGCAGACCAGGATGAGGCTAAAGCTATCACTAGAAAGCAGCCGCAGTCACTGGACTCAGCCAAGATGGGGAGATGTTTCATCATTTCTATGGTTTGGACCATGTTCACATTTTGTGTGTTCAGACAAGATTGCAGC
>NW_025798641.1:0-5434 GCF_021613505.1 Equus quagga
ATCCCTCCCACAGGCCACCTTGAGGAAGGGGGAGGGGGCGGTACAGTGCCTGGATGAGAAGACAAATGGAAGCATGGTGAGAGGTGTGAAAAGGCCCATTTCCCATTCCCCTGTGTGCAAACCATAAAATTGTTCGTGGTGTGGTCTTCGAAAACATTCAAATGATGGGGAATAAGAAGTCAAATATGTGAGTCCTCAGCTTCCTTCCTTCCACAGCCCTCACCAGGCAGAAGGCATCCTCTGTGAAGCCCCTTTGTGCCAGGTCACATGCTTGTTTCTGCGGGCCTTCAGGCAGAGCAACTGACTGATTCACACTGCCTGCAAAGGCCAATCTCTGGAAGCAGCATGTGTCCCTTCTCACAGGATTTACTGACAAACTACCTATGGACTCAAGCCTGATGTGTCTGCTGGGGACTGCCAGGGTGAATGGGGGGCAGGAGGAGAGGGCAGGGCCTTTCAGTCCTGGACCCATTGGCTCACGGTTGGGGCAGGGCAAGAGCGATCCAGGACACACAGCATACAACGTGCAACGTCGCTCTTTATTATGAAAATAAACAGCAATCGTGAGTGGGGAAAATACAGAGAACAACTGATCCTTCGGGTCGTTATGTTACCTGGCCTACAAGTTAACTTTGCCCTGTCGGTCAGCCAGGCCTCCCACCCCAGGCATGGGCATGGCCGTAGGCTGCAGAAAAGAGAAACAAAGATGACGTGGATGAAGGCAAAGACGAGATCCAAGGGCTCCTTTCAGGGGATTTGTTTGAAGGCCTCCTCTGGGATCTTGCCCCCTGTCTGGAGGGAAGGAGTCAGGATGTCAGAAGGGCCAGCTCCCTGAGTTTCATTCCCAGGCCACTGGGCTCCACCATCCTGGCCTTCCTGAAGGCCCAGAAACATCCAGCTTTAACCCACTTGATTCCCAGACCTCACCTTGAGCGTAGTGAAGGCTTGACCAGCTCTGGTGTAGTTCCACTCATTGTCCTGAAGGCACCTGGAATGGGAGAAGAACAGGTGATCTCCATTAGTATCGCAGTACAGACACGCTGACCACGCAGTGCCACCGCTAAATCTATGCCACGTTTTTGCTGGGACGCATGTACCAGAACGAGCACTATGAGTAATGATGAAGAAAGACCCAGGGAAAACCCAAATGTCTATCACTAGCATTCAAAACTGAAAAACAGAGCTGTGCAAAAGAACGAGGGAGCTTAATATATATTGATAAAGATGTTCAAGAAAAATAACAAATGAAAATTTTAGAAATACAAGTTTCCAATCATTTTTTATTGAGATATAATGCACATACCATTTTAAAGTGTACAATTCCGTGCCTTTTAGTATATTCACAAGATTGTGCAACCATCACTACCTTCTAATTCCAAAGTAATTTTATCATCTCAAAAAGAAACTCCTTAACCATTAGAGATCACTCACTATTCCTCCCCTTACCACAGACCCCGGTAACCACTCGTCTGCTTTTGGGCTCTGTGGATTTGCCTGTCTTGGACATTTCATATAAATGGAATCGTACAATACGCAACGTTTTGTGACTGGCTCCTTTCACTTAGCATGGTTTCAAGGCTCATTGATGTCATGGCATATATCAGAACTGTGTTCTTTTTTATGACTGAATAATACTCTACTATATGGATGTAACAGATTTATTTATCCATTCACCAGCTGAAGGACTTTCGGGCTGTTTCCACTTTGTGGCTGTTATGAATAATGCTACTGTGAACATTCTTGTACAAGTTTTAGAGTGAACGTATGAACTCATTTCTCCTGGTAGATACTTAGGAGTGGGACTACTGGGTCACATGGGAACTCCATGTTTAACCTTTTGAGGAACTGCCAAAATGTTTTCCCCAACTACTGCACCATTTTACATTCCCACCAGTAATACACGAGAATTCCAATTTCTCCACATCCTCACCAACACTTGTTATCATTCGTTTTATTGATGAAAGCCATCCTAGTGAGTGTGAAGTGGTAATTCATTCTGGTTTGGGTTTTTTTTTCGAATTTATTTTATTTATTTACTTTTTTAATTGCGGTAACACTGGTTTATAGCACCATATATGTTTCAGGTGTACATTGTTATGTATTTTGACTTCTGTGTAGGTTCCATCATGTTCACCACCCAAAGACTACGATTCACCACCACACACATGTGCCTAGTCACCCTTTCGCCCTCCCTCCCCCACCCCAGGTAACCACCAATCCAATCTCTGTTTCTATGTGTGTGTTTGTCGTTTTTATCTTCTACTTATGAGTGAGATCATAAGGTATTTGCCTTTCTCCCTCTGATTTATTTCACGTAGCATAATACCCTCAAGGTCCATCCATGTTGTCACAAATGGCCGGATTTCATCATTTCTTATAGCTGAGTAGTACTCCATTGCCTATCTAGACCACACCTTCTTTATCCATTCATCCCTTGATGGGCACCTAGGTTGCTTCCAAGTCTTGGCCATTGTGAATAATGCTGCGAAGAACACAGGGTGCACGTGTCTTTACGCATTCATGTTTTCATGTTCTTTGGGTAAATCCCCAGCAGTGGAATAGCTGGATCTTATGGTAGATCTATTCTTAAGTTTTTGAGGATACTCCATAGTGTTTTCCATAGTGGCTGCACCAGTTTGCACTCCACCGGCAGTGTATGAGAGTTCCCTTCTCTCCACATCCTCCCCAACACTTATTGTTTCCTATCTTATTAATTATAGCCATTCTGACGGGAGTGAGGTGGTATCTCATTGTAGTTTTGATTTGCATTTCCCTGATAGTGATGTTGAACATCTTTTCATGTTCCTGTTGGCCATCTTTATATCTTGTTTGGAGAAATGTCTGTTCAGCTCTTTTGCTCACCATTTAATTGAGTTGTTGGATCTTCTCGTGTTGAGAAGTATGAGTTCTCTGTATATTCTGGATATTAACCCCTTATCAGGTATATGGTTGCCAATGTCTTCTCCCAATTGTTACGGTGTGTTTTCATCTTGTTGATGGTTTCCTTTGCTGTGTAGAAGCTCCTTAGTTTGATGTAGTCCCATTTGTTTATTTTTTCTTTTGTTTCCCTTGCCCAGTCAGACACGGTACTTGAAAATGTGCTGCTAACACTGATGTCAAAGAGCGTACCGCCTATGTTCTCTTGTAGAATTTTCATGGTTTCAGGTCTTACCATACTGTTTTAGTTACCATGGCTTTGTAGTATATTTTGAAATCAGGGAGTGTGATACTTCCACCTTTGTTCTTTTTTCTCAGGATTGCTTTGGCTCTTCGGGGTCTTTGCTGTTTCATATAAATTTTAGGATTCTTCATTGTGGTATTAATTTGCATTTCCTTAATGACTAATGACGTTAAGAAGCTTTTCATGCGCTCACTGACCATTCATATATCTTTTTGGAGAAATGTCTATCCAGATATTCTCCATTTTTAAAATTTGGTGGTTTGTCTTTTTATTGTTGAGCTGTAAGGGTTCTTCATATATTCTTGTCAGATACGTGATTTGCAAATATTTCCTCCCATTCTGTTGGTGGGATTTTCTTTTTTGATAGTGTCCATTGATGCGCAAAGGCTTTTAATTTTGATGAAGTCCAATTTATCTATTTTTTCTTTGGTTGCTTGTACTTTTGGTGTCATATATAAGAAATGCTTGCCTAACTCATGAAGACTTACACCTATGTTTTCTTCCATTCTTCCAAGTTTTTACAGTTTTAGTTCTTACTTTTAGACCTTTGATCCATTTTCTGTATGTGTTTGCATAGGGTGTGAGTCAAGGGTCAAAATTTGTTGTTTTGCGTGCAGATTTCCAGTTGTCCCACCACCATTTGTGGAAGAGGCGACTTTTTCTCCATCGGAAGTTTTCGGCAGTCTGGTTGATAATCAATTGACCATAAACGTGAGGGTTTATTTGTAGACTCTCAATTCCATTCCACTGATTCGTACCACTCAGTCTTGACTACTGTAACTTTGTAGCAAGTTTTGAAATCAGGAAGTGTGAGTCCCCTAACTTTGTGCTTCTCTCTCAAGACTGTTCTGGTGCACTTTCATGTGACATTTAGGATAGGCTTGTCGATTTTTGCATGGAAGGATTTTGATAGGCATTGCATTGAATCTGTAGATTGCTCTGGGTATTACTGCCGTCTTAACAATATCAAGTCTTCCAACCCATGAAAACGGGGTGTCTTTCTGTGTATTTATGGCTTATTTAATATATTCCAACAATGTTTTAGAGATTTCAGAGTATAAGATATGTGCTTCTTTTGCTACATTTGTTTCTAAGTATTTTGCTATTTTGATGCTATTGTAAATGGGCTTCTTTTTTAATTTCATTTTTGCATTGTTCTTTGCAAGTACATAGAAATACAAATGAGTTCTGTATATTGCTCTTGTATCCTGCAACCTTGCTGAACTTGTTTATCAGTAGTCTTTTGGTGGATTCTTTCAGATTTTCTATGTACAATATAATGTCGTTAAGCATTACACTAATTTTAAAATCCTTTACATATATAGTGGGATTATACCATTTTCATGGACCCAATTTGTTTTGGGAAGGAAAATATCCAAAAAGTTATTTTTCCAAATCGCCGGCAAGTTTTCCTGATTCACCCCCCGGCTGTCCCAACTCGCCCCTATTCCCATGCACACCCAGCACTCACTTCTGAGACCACTCGAAGTTCATCCCAGACTGGGTGGAGAAAGCCTGCACCATTTCCTGCTGCTCCTGGGAGACGGTGGGCACGGAGCTGGAGGTGGGTGTGGGAACTGGCATGAAGAACGCTCTCTGAGTCTCGTCGGGGGTGGCGTCCCTCACAAACAGCTGGTCATTCACGATGCACAGACTGGAGGAAAAATGGGCCCCCGGACAACTGATGAATGGACAACCCCACAACCCCGGAAATGTGCCTGCTCCCACGGCCACTCAGCAACCAGATTCCTTCCAGAGCCCTATACTGTGCCTGCCCTCTAGATTCCTTGGCTCGTACCTCCACCCTTCTCACAGAGCTCACCTTTGGAGAGACTGTCTACCAGCTTCACTACATTTGTACTTTACCTGCAACCCAGGGACAATTTTGCACTTGCATTTACCCTGTACAACAGCCCAAGGGGCGGACAGTCTAATCTCCATGTTCAGAGGGAGACACTGAGTCACAAGGAAGTCATGTGACTTAACCAAGGTCACACAGCTAGTGAGTGTTGGGGCCATGAAGAGAACCCAGTGTTCCGACTCCAGACCCCATGCTCTTACCCACTAGGCTAGGCTGCTCCTCGGATCTAACTGGTGGCTTTCCACAATACTGAGAAAACCCCGAGGTCAACACCACCACATTCCCACCCACTGAGCCCAGGCTGGGCTGGGTGTTCCCACTCACAACACAGTACTCACCTGGAACTGCTGGCAGGGACAATGATGAAGGTCCGTGTGAAGGCACGAACAGAA
>NW_025798642.1:0-5451 GCF_021613505.1 Equus quagga
TTCTGTTCGTGCCTTCACACGGACCTTCATCATTGTCCCTGCCAGCAATTCCAGGTGAGTACTGTGTTGTGAGTGGGAACACCCAGCCCAGCCTGGGCTCAGTGGGTGGGAATGTGGTGGTGTTGACCTCGGGGTTTTCTCAGTATTGTGGAAAGCCACCAGTTAGATCCGAGGAGCAGCCTAGCCTAGTGGGTAAGAGCATGGGGTCTGGAGTCGGAACACTGGGTTCTCTTCATGGCCCCAACACTCACTAGCTGTGTGACCTTGGTTAAGTCACATGACTTCCTTGTGACTCAGTGTCTCCCTCTGAACATGGAGATTAGACTGTCCGCCCCTTGGGCTGTTGTACAGGGTAAATGCAAGTGCAAAATTGTCCCTGGGTTGCAGGTAAAGTACAAATGTAGTGAAGCTGGTAGACAGTCTCTCCAAAGGTGAGCTCTGTGAGAAGGGTGGAGGTACGAGCCAAGGAATCTAGAGGGCAGGCACAGTATAGGGCTCTGGAAGGAATCTGGTTGCTGAGTGGCCGTGGGAGCAGGCACATTTCCGGGGTTGTGGGGTTGTCCATTCATCAGTTGTCCGGGGGCCCATTTTTCCTCCAGTCTGTGCATCGTGAATGACCAGCTGTTTGTGAGGGACGCCACCCCCGACGAGACTCAGAGAGCGTTCTTCATGCCAGTTCCCACACCCACCTCCAGCTCCGTGCCCACCGTCTCCCAGGAGCAGCAGGAAATGGTGCAGGCTTTCTCCACCCAGTCTGGGATGAACCTCGAGTGGTCTCAGAAGTGAGTGCTGGGTGTGCATGGGAATAGGGGCGAGTTGGGACAGCCGGGGGGTGAATCAGGAAAACTTGCCGGCGATTTGGAAAAATAACTTTTTGGATATTTTCCTTCCCAAAACAAATTGGGTCCATGAAAATGGTATAATCCCACTATATATGTAAAGGATTTTAAAATTAGTGTAATGCTTAACGACATTATATTGTACATAGAAAATCTGAAAGAATCCACCAAAAGACTACTGATAAACAAGTTCAGCAAGGTTGCAGGATACAAGAGCAATATACAGAACTCATTTGTATTTCTATGTACTTGCAAAGAACAATGCAAAAATGAAATTAAAAAAGAAGCCCATTTACAATAGCATCAAAATAGCAAAATACTTAGAAACAAATGTAGCAAAAGAAGCACATATCTTATACTCTGAAATCTCTAAAACATTGTTGGAATATATTAAATAAGCCATAAATACACAGAAAGACACCCCGTTTTCATGGGTTGGAAGACTTGATATTGTTAAGACGGCAGTAATACCCAGAGCAATCTACAGATTCAATGCAATGCCTATCAAAATCCTTCCATGCAAAAATCGACAAGCCTATCCTAAATGTCACATGAAAGTGCACCAGAACAGTCTTGAGAGAGAAGCACAAAGTTAGGGGACTCACACTTCCTGATTTCAAAACTTGCTACAAAGTTACAGTAGTCAAGACTGAGTGGTACTGGCATGTGGACAGCACATGAATCAGTGGAATGGAATTGAGAGTCTACAAATAAACCCTCACGTTTATGGTCAATTGATTATCAACCAGAGTGCCGAAAACTTCCGATGGAGAAAAAGTCGCCTCTTCCACAAATGGTGGTGGGACAACTGGAAATCCGCACGCAAAACAACAAATTTTGACCCTTGACTCACACCCTATGCAAACACATACAGAAAATGGATCAAAGGTCTAAAAGTAAGAACTAAAACTGTAAAAACTTGGAAGAATGGAAGAAAACATAGGTGTAAGTCTTCATGAGTTAGGCAAGCATTTCTTATATATGACACCAAAAGTACAAGCAACCAAAGAAAAAATAGATAAATTGGACTTCATCAAAATTAAAAGCCTTTGCGCATCAATGGACACTATCAAAAAAGAAAATCCCACCAACAGAATGGGAGGAAATATTTGCAAATCACGTATCTGACAAGAATATATGAAGAACCCTTACAGCTCAACAATAAAAAGACAAACCACCAAATTTTAAAAATGGAGAATATCTGGATAGACATTTCTCCAAAAAGATATATGAATGGTCAGTGAGCGCATGAAAAGCTTCTTAACGTCATTAGTCATTAAGGAAATGCAAATTAATACCACAATGAAGAATCCTAAAATTTATATGAAACAGCAAAGACCCCGAAGAGCCAAAGCAATCCTGAGAAAAAAGAACAAAGGTGGAAGTATCACACTCCCTGATTTCAAAATATACTACAAAGCCATGGTAACTAAAACAGTATGGTAAGACCTGAAACCATGAAAATTCTACAAGAGAACATAGGCGGTACGCTCTTTGACATCAGTGTTAGCAGCACATTTTCAAGTACCGTGTCTGACTGGGCAAGGGAAACAAAAGAAAAAATAAACAAATGGGACTACATCAAACTAAGGAGCTTCTACACAGCAAAGGAAACCATCAACAAGATGAAAACACACCGTAACAATTGGGAGAAGACATTGGCAACCATATACCTGATAAGGGGTTAATATCCAGAATATACAGAGAACTCATACTTCTCAACACGAGAAGATCCAACAACTCAATTAAATGGTGAGCAAAAGATCTGAACAGACATTTCTCCAAACAAGATATAAAGATGGCCAACAGGAACATGAAAAGATGTTCAACATCACTATCAGGGAAATGCAAATCAAAACTACAATGAGATACCACCTCACTCCCGTCAGAATGGCTATAATTAATAAGATAGGAAACAATAAGTGTTGGGGAGGATGTGGAGAGAAGGGAACTCTCATACACTGCCGGTGGAGTGCAAACTGGTGCAGCCACTATGGAAAACACTATGGAGTATCCTCAAAAACTTAAGAATAGATCTACCATAAGATCAAGCTATTCCACTGCTGGGGATTTACCCAAAGAACATGAAAACATGAATGCGTAACGACACGTGCACCCTGTGTTCTTCGCAGCATTATTCACAATAGCCAAGACTTGGAAGCAACCTAGGTGCCCATCAAGGGATGAATGGATAAAGAAGGTGTGGTCTAGATAGGCAATGGAGTACTACTCAGCTATAAGAAATGATGAAATCCGGCCATTTGCGACAACATGGATGGACCTTGAGGGTATTATGCTAAGTGAAATAAATCAGAGGGAGAAAGGCAAATACCTTATGATCTCACTCATAAGTAGAAGATAAAAACGACAAACACACACATAGAAACAGAGATTGGATTGGTGGTTACCTGGGGTGGGGGAGGGAGGGCGAAAGGGTGACTAGGCACATGTGTGTGGTGGTGAATCGTAGTCTTTGGGTGGTGAACATGATGGAACCTACACAGAAGTCAAAATACATAACAATGTACACCTGAAACATATATGGTGCTATAAACCAGTGTTACCGCAATTAAAAAAGTAAATAAATAAAATAAATTCGAAAAAAAACCCAAACCAGAATGAATTACCACTTCACACTCACTAGGATGGCTTTCATCAATAAAACGAATGATAACAAGTGTTGGTGAGGATGTGGAGAAATTGGAATTCTCGTGTATTACTGGTGGGAATGTAAAATGGTGCAGTAGTTGGGGAAAACATTTTGGCAGTTCCTCAAAAGGTTAAACATGGAGTTCCCATGTGACCCAGTAGTCCCACTCCTAAGTATCTACCAGGAGAAATGAGTTCATACGTTCACTCTAAAACTTGTACAAGAATGTTCACAGTAGCATTATTCATAACAGCCACAAAGTGGAAACAGCCCGAAAGTCCTTCAGCTGGTGAATGGATAAATAAATCTGTTACATCCATATAGTAGAGTATTATTCAGTCATAAAAAAGAACACAGTTCTGATATATGCCATGACATCGATGAGCCTTGAAACCATGCTAAGTGAAAGGAGCCAGTCACAAAACGTTGCGTATTGTACGATTCCATTTATATGAAATGTCCAAGACAGGCAAATCCACAGAGCCCAAAAGCAGACGAGGGGTTACCGGGGTCTGTGGTAAGGGGAGGAATAGTGAGTGATCTCTAATGGTTAAGGAGTTTCTTTTTGAGATGATAAGATTATTTTGGAACTAGATAGTAGTGATGGTTGCACAATCTTGTGAATATACTAAAAGGCACGGAATTGTACACTTTAAAATGGTATGTGCATTATATCTCAATAAAAAATGATTGGAAACTTGTATTTCTAAAATTTTCATTTGTTATTTTCTTGAACATCTTTATCAATATATATTAAGCTCCCTCGTTCTTTTGCACAGCTCTGTTTTTCAGTTTTGAATGCTAGTGATAGACATTTGGGTTTTCCCTGGGTCTGTCTTCATCATTACTCATAGTGCTCGTTCTGGTACATGCGTCCCAGCAAAAACGTGGCATAGATTTAGCGGTGGCACTGCGTGGTCAGCGTGTCTGTACTGCGATACTAATGGAGATCACCTGTTCTTCTCCCATTCCAGGTGCCTTCAGGACAATGAGTGGAACTACACCAGAGCTGGTCAGGCCTTCACTACGCTCAAGGTGAGGTCTGGGAATCAAGTGGGTTAAAGCTGGATGTTTCTGGGCCTTCAGGACGGCCAGGATGGTGGAGCCCAGTGGCCTGGAAATGAAACTCAGGGAGCTGGCCCTTCTGACATCCTGACTCCTTCCCTCCAGACAGGGGGCAAGATCCCAGAGGAGGCCTTCAAACAAATCCCCTGAAAGGAGCCCTTGGATCTCGTCCTTGCCTTCATCCACGTCATCTTTGTTTCTCTTTTCTGCAGCCTACGGCCATGCCTATGCCTGGGGTGGGAGGCCTGGCTGACCGACAGGGCAAAGTTAACTTGTAGGCCAGGTAACATAATGACCCAAAGGATCAGTTGTTCTCTGTATTTTCCCCACTCACGATTGCTGTTTATTTTCATAATAAAGAGCGACGTTGCACGTTGTATGCTGTGTGTCCTGGATCGCTCTTGCCCTGCCCCAACCGTGAGCCAATGGGTCCAGGACTGAAAGGCCCTGCCCTCTCCTCCTGCCCCCCATTCACCCTGGCAGTCCCTAGCAGACACATCAGGCTTGAGTCCATAGGTAGTTTGTCAGTAAATCCTGTGAGAAGGGACACATGCTGCTTCCAGAGATTGGCCTTTGCAGGCAGTGTGAATCAGTCAGTTGCTCTGCCTGAAGGCCCGCAGAAACAAGCATGTGACCTGGCACAAAGGGGCTTCACAGAGGATGCCTTCTGCCTGGTGAGGGCTGTGGAAGGAAGGAAGCTGAGGACTCACATATTTGACTTCTTATTCCCCATCATTTGAATGTTTTCGAAGACCACACCACGAACAATTTTATGGTTTGCACACAGGGGAATGGGAAATGGACCTTTTCACACCTCTCACCATGCTTCCATTTGTCTTCTCATCCAGGCACTGTACCGCCCCCTCCCCCTTCCTCAAGGTGGCCTGTGGGAGGGAT
>NW_025798643.1:0-5451 GCF_021613505.1 Equus quagga
ATCCCTCCCACAGGCCACCTTGAGGAAGGGGGAGGGGGCGGTACAGTGCCTGGATGAGAAGACAAATGGAAGCATGGTGAGAGGTGTGAAAAGGTCCATTTCCCATTCCCCTGTGTGCAAACCATAAAATTGTTCGTGGTGTGGTCTTCGAAAACATTCAAATGATGGGGAATAAGAAGTCAAATATGTGAGTCCTCAGCTTCCTTCCTTCCACAGCCCTCACCAGGCAGAAGGCATCCTCTGTGAAGCCCCTTTGTGCCAGGTCACATGCTTGTTTCTGCGGGCCTTCAGGCAGAGCAACTGACTGATTCACACTGCCTGCAAAGGCCAATCTCTGGAAGCAGCATGTGTCCCTTCTCACAGGATTTACTGACAAACTACCTATGGACTCAAGCCTGATGTGTCTGCTAGGGACTGCCAGGGTGAATGGGGGGCAGGAGGAGAGGGCAGGGCCTTTCAGTCCTGGACCCATTGGCTCACGGTTGGGGCAGGGCAAGAGCGATCCAGGACACACAGCATACAACGTGCAACGTCGCTCTTTATTATGAAAATAAACAGCAATCGTGAGTGGGGAAAATACAGAGAACAACTGATCCTTTGGGTCATTATGTTACCTGGCCTACAAGTTAACTTTGCCCTGTCGGTCAGCCAGGCCTCCCACCCCAGGCATAGGCATGGCCGTAGGCTGCAGAAAAGAGAAACAAAGATGACGTGGATGAAGGCAAGGACGAGATCCAAGGGCTCCTTTCAGGGGATTTGTTTGAAGGCCTCCTCTGGGATCTTGCCCCCTGTCTGGAGGGAAGGAGTCAGGATGTCAGAAGGGCCAGCTCCCTGAGTTTCATTTCCAGGCCACTGGGCTCCACCATCCTGGCCGTCCTGAAGGCCCAGAAACATCCAGCTTTAACCCACTTGATTCCCAGACCTCACCTTGAGCGTAGTGAAGGCCTGACCAGCTCTGGTGTAGTTCCACTCATTGTCCTGAAGGCACCTGGAATGGGAGAAGAACAGGTGATCTCCATTAGTATCGCAGTACAGACACGCTGACCACGCAGTGCCACCGCTAAATCTATGCCACGTTTTTGCTGGGACGCATGTACCAGAACGAGCACTATGAGTAATGATGAAGACAGACCCAGGGAAAACCCAAATGTCTATCACTAGCATTCAAAACTGAAAAACAGAGCTGTGCAAAAGAACGAGGGAGCTTAATATATATTGATAAAGATGTTCAAGAAAATAACAAATGAAAATTTTAGAAATACAAGTTTCCAATCATTTTTTATTGAGATATAATGCACATACCATTTTAAAGTGTACAATTCCGTGCCTTTTAGTATATTCACAAGATTGTGCAACCATCACTACTATCTAGTTCCAAAATAATCTTATCATCTCAAAAAGAAACTCCTTAACCATTAGAGATCACTCACTATTCCTCCCCTTACCACAGACCCCGGTAACCCCTCGTCTGCTTTTGGGCTCTGTGGATTTGCCTGTCTTGGACATTTCATATAAATGGAATCGTACAATACGCAACGTTTTGTGACTGGCTCCTTTCACTTAGCATGGTTTCAAGGCTCATCGATGTCATGGCATATATCAGAACTGTGTTCTTTTTTATGACTGAATAATACTCTACTATATGGATGTAACAGATTTATTTATCCATTCACCAGCTGAAGGACTTTCGGGCTGTTTCCACTTTGTGGCTGTTATGAATAATGCTACTGTGAACATTCTTGTACAAGTTTTAGAGTGAACGTATGAACTCATTTCTCCTGGTAGATACTTAGGAGTGGGACTACTGGGTCACATGGGAACTCCATGTTTAACCTTTTGAGGAACTGCCAAAATGTTTTCCCCAACTACTGCACCATTTTACATTCCCACCAGTAATACACGAGAATTCCAATTTCTCCACATCCTCACCAACACTTGTTATCATTCGTTTTATTGATGAAAGCCATCCTAGTGAGTGTGAAGTGGTAATTCATTCTGGTTTGGGTTTTTTTTCGAATTTATTTTATTTATTTACTTTTTTAATTGCGGTAACACTGGTTTATAGCACCATATATGTTTCAGGTGTACATTGTTATGTATTTTGACTTCTGTGTAGGTTCCATCATGTTCACCACCCAAAGACTACGATTCACCACCACACACATGTGCCTAGTCACCCTTTCGCCCTCCCTCCCCCACCCCAGGTAACCACCAATCCAATCTCTGTTTCTATGTGTGTGTTTGTCGTTTTTATCTTCTACTTATGAGTGAGATCATAAGGTATTTGCCTTTCTCCCTCTGATTTATTTCACTTAGCATAATACCCTCAAGGTCCATCCATGTTGTCGCAAATGGCCGGATTTCATCATTTCTTATAGCTGAGTAGTACTCCATTGCCTATCTAGACCACACCTTCTTTATCCATTCATCCCTTGATGGGCACCTAGGTTGCTTCCAAGTCTTGGCTATTGTGAATAATGCTGCGAAGAACACAGGGTGCACGTGTCGTTACGCATTCATGTTTTCATGTTCTTTGGGTAAATCCCCAGCAGTGGAATAGCTTGATCTTATGGTAGATCTATTCTTAAGTTTTTGAGGATACTCCATAGTGTTTTCCATAGTGGCTGCACCAGTTTGCACTCCACCGGCAGTGTATGAGAGTTCCCTTCTCTCCACATCCTCCCCAACACTTATTGTTTCCTATCTTATTAATTATAGCCATTCTGACGGGAGTGAGGTGGTATCTCATTGTAGTTTTGATTTGCATTTCCCTGATAGTGATGTTGAACATCTTTTCATGTTCCTGTTGGCCATCTTTATATCTTGTTTGGAGAAATGTCTGTTCAGATCTTTTGCTCACCATTTAATTGAGTTGTTGGATCTTCTCGTGTTGAGAAGTATGAGTTCTCTGTATATTCTGGATATTAACCCCTTATCAGGTATATGGTTGCCAATGTCTTCTCCCAATTGTTACGGTGTGTTTTCATCTTGTTGATGGTTTCCTTTGCTGTGTAGAAGCTCCTTAGTTTGATGTAGTCCCATTTGTTTATTTTTTCTTTTGTTTCCCTTGCCCAGTCAGACACGGTACTTGAAAATGTGCTGCTAACACTGATGTCAAAGAGCGTACCGCCTATGTTCTCTTGTAGAATTTTCATGGTTTCAGGTCTTACCATACTGTTTTAGTTACCATGGCTTTGTAGTATATTTTGAAATCAGGGAGTGTGATACTTCCACCTTTGTTCTTTTTTCTCAGGATTGCTTTGGCTCTTCGGGGTCTTTGCTGTTTCATATAAATTTTAGGATTCTTCATTGTGGTATTAATTTGCATTTCCTTAATGACTAATGACGTTAAGAAGCTTTTCATGCGCTCACTGACCATTCATATATCTTTTTGGAGAAATGTCTATCCAGATATTCTCCATTTTTAAAATTTGGTGGTTTGTCTTTTTATTGTTGAGCTGTAAGGGTTCTTCATATATTCTTGTCAGATACGTGATTTGCAAATATTTCCTCCCATTCTGTTGGTGGGATTTTCTTTTTTGATAGTGTCCATTGATGCGCAAAGGCTTTTAATTTTGATGAAGTCCAATTTATCTATTTTTTCTTTGGTTGCTTGTACTTTTGGTGTCATATATAAGAAATGCTTGCCTAACTCATGAAGACTTACACCTATGTTTTCTTCCATTCTTCCAAGTTTTTACAGTTTTAGTTCTTACTTTTAGACCTTTGATCCATTTTCTGTATGTGTTTGCATAGGGTGTGAGTCAAGGGTCAAAATTTGTTGTTTTGCGTGCGGATTTCCAGTTGTCCCACCACCATTTGTGGAAGAGGCGACTTTTTCTCCATCGGAAGTTTTCGGCACTCTGGTTGATAATCAATTGACCATAAACGTGAGGGTTTATTTGTAGACTCTCAATTCCATTCCACTGATTCATGTGCTGTCCACATGCCAGTACCACTCAGTCTTGACTACTGTAACTTTGTAGCAAGTTTTGAAATCAGGAAGTGTGAGTCCCCTAACTTTGTGCTTCTCTCTCAAGACTGTTCTGGTGCACTTTCATGTGACATTTAGGATAGGCTTGTCGATTTTTGCATGGAAGGATTTTGATAGGCATTGCATTGAATCTGTAGATTGCTCTGGGTATTACTGCCGTCTTAACAATATCAAGTCTTCCAACCCATGAAAACGGGGTGTCTTTCTGTGTATTTATGGCTTATTTAATATATTCCAACAATGTTTTAGAGATTTCAGAGTATAAGATATGTGCTTCTTTTGCTACATTTGTTTCTAAGTATTTTGCTATTTTGATGCTATTGTAAATGGGCTTCTTTTTTAATTTCATTTTTGCATTGTTCTTTGCAAGTACATAGAAATACAAATGAGTTCTGTATATTGCTCTTGTATCCTGCAACCTTGCTGAACTTGTTTATCAGTAGTCTTTTGGTGGATTCTTTCAGATTTTCTATGTACAATATAATGTCGTTAAGCATTACACTAATTTTAAAATCCTTTACATATATAGTGGGATTATACCATTTTCATGGACCCAATTTGTTTTGGGAAGGAAAATATCCAAAAAGTTATTTTTCCAAATCGCCGGCAAGTTTTCCTGATTCGCCCCCCGGCTGTCCCAACTCGCCCCTATTCCCATGCACACCCAGCACTCACTTCTGAGACCACTCGAGGTTCATCCCAGACTGGGTGGAGAAAGCCTGCACCATTTCCTGCTGCTCCTGGGAGACGGTGGGCACGGAGCTGGAGGTGGGTGTGGGAACTGGCATGAAGAACGCTCTCTGAGTCTCGTCGGGGGTGGCGTCCCTCACAAACAGCTGGTCATTCACGATGCACAGACTGGAGGAAAAATGGGCCCCCGGACAACTGATGAATGGACAACCCCACAACCCCGGAAATGTGCCTGCTCCCACGGCCACTCAGCAACCAGATTCCTTCCAGAGCCCTATACTGTGCCTGCCCTCTAGATTCCTTGGCTCGTACCTCCACCCTTCTCACAGAGCTCACCTTTGGAGAGACTGTCTACCAGCTTCACTACATTTGTACTTTACCTGCAACCCAGGGACAATTTTGCACTTGCATTTACCCTGTACAACAGCCCAAGGGGCGGACAGTCTAATCTCCATGTTCAGAGGGAGACACTGAGTCACAAGGAAGTCATGTGACTTAACCAAGGTCACACAGCTAGTGAGTGTTGGGGCCATGAAGAGAACCCAGTGTTCCGACTCCAGACCCCATGCTCTTACCCACTAGGCTAGGCTGCTCCTCGGATCTAACTGGTGGCTTTCCACAATACTGAGAAAACCCCGAGGTCAACACCACCACATTCCCACCCACTGAGCCCAGGCTGGGCTGGGTGTTCCCACTCACAACACAGTACTCACCTGGAATTGCTGGCAGGGACAATGATGAAGGTCCGTGTGAAGGCACGAACAGAA
>NW_025798644.1:0-9447 GCF_021613505.1 Equus quagga
GTTCTAAAGTCTTCTGCATCTATTGGCAACTGTTTTTCAGGCTAAGCCGAGCTGCACGACCACAAGGAGTCATGTGACCTCAGGATCCCTGTGACCCTCAGGGTCCAGGAGCCCTCAATCTTCGCGTGACTGAGAGGGCTGAGTCTCGCATGACCATATCCTGGCACGTGACCGCAGAATCCACGTGACCAATAGTGGTAGCGCAATGCCCACGTCACTGAAAGGGCTTTGTCTGCCACGTGTGGTAGGAGCCACATTGTTGCCTCTACATGGATCTGCAGTGTTTAGTAGCCCGCGAGCTTCACGTGACAGAGACGGCTGAGCTTCACGTGTACCATGGGCACGGGGGTGGTACATAACCATAGCATCCAGGTGACACTAAGCAGTGGCTCACCTATATGACGTCAATGGCTGAGGCTTCCACATGCTCGTAGCCAGTAAGGGCTACATGAGAGAAGGGTCCATGCTGCTGTCGTGACTTGAAGAGCTGGACCTACAACACGACCATAGCGGCAACAGGGCCAAAGAGACGGCATGACCTTTGGCTTTAGGAGCCCATGGCGCCGACATGACAGGTAGGGCTGGGCCTGCCAAATAACTATTGTCGACATGATGGCAGCCTCCACGTGACTCGTAGCCCAAGACTGAGGAAACTGTGCTCCAGAATGATTCCAGTGAAGCAGAGGGTGAGGCCCAGAAGCCTAAAACACCAGGGCAGAGCCAGGAAAACAAGAGCTTCTGTTCAGATGGCCGCCGTCCTGGTAGGTCTAGAATTCTACCATCACTTCCCTGGGTAGTGCTTGATACCAGTTAGGTTAAAGGAATGACAGCCTGTGGGTTAAGTGCCTTTAAAGAGCACAGAAGGCTCTTGCAACCTTGCATTTTTCCTTTCTCATCCTTCTGCTATTCCTCTTTTGGATTATTCTTTTCCTTGTCTTTTTTCCCCTCTAATTTTTACATATGGGATCTAGGCCCCTGATTGGCAAGTACGATTAAAAGACATTTTGGCTCTTGCGAAAGAGGGCAATAAAGCACAATTACTTGTGTTTGACAAGATAGGAGTATTTGAGTTAGTTCAAAACATGGAAAATAGATTACGTTCTTGTATTTTGATTTTGTAGATTGCAAATGGTAGATCTAGGATAGATTTGAGAGAATCCAAATTATCTAGTGCTGGAATTGTGTTCTGTCCTTTTCTGGGAGTATTTTGTTGACATAAAAATTATCACTGGTCTAGGGTAAAATTCTTCAGATCTATAATAACTGTTTTTCTGTATACATAAGGGCATGAGGTCTCTTCCACTCTTTACGGTAGGCATTTATTTGAGGTTTTGGTTTGACTAGCCCAACCTCATGGGAACTCAAATTGCAGTTCTCTTACAATAATCTCCAGTGCACTTAACCACACATCAATCTGAAGATCTGTCAAAGTGTAGTGACTTGATCTAAACTCTTGAAGACAGACAGGAAAAATAGTTGGAAACCACGATACTAAGTTGAATCACGTATGTTCCTCTGGTGGCCACTAAGGGTCACTGCTAGTTCATAGAATAGCACAAGTCTTGGTTCACAGTGTCTCTGAAATAAATGGTTTAGTGACTTGATATAGCTGGTATATTTTAACATATGTAGCTTTTCAGTTAGGGTAGAAAGGAGATGTCAACTGATGGTACTAACGTTTGTTGAAAGACTTTTTTAACGAGAAGTAAATGTACATAAGTAGACCATCTCCTTGGTGAGTTTTAGGATCCTTATATGTGAGTTTTATTATGTCTTGGGGATAAATAGTTCTCTCTGAACAAATTATGGAACTATATTGAAAGTGAGTGAGGAAATAGTTTTCTTGCATGTTTTGGTCGTATACCAAGTAAATAATTATAACTACTCTATGTGCTTACGATGTATCGCTCCTGTAAGTAATCTGCATAATGAACTCAGAACAGTGATTACCAAATTCCAAGCTAGTGTATGGAAAAGTTCTTACCAATCTTGAGTGAAATAAAACAAAGATATTGTAATAAGTTTTTAAAAATAAAGTTAAATCGATCCAATTTAAAGGATTACTGTATATCGACTTTATTTACCGACTTTCTGCCTTTTGGGATGTTAAAATCTACTTTTAAAATTAAGTGATTATTTTGGTGATGGTAAGGTGGATGTTTTTCTTTGTTTGCCTTAATGTCAATATGTGGGAAAATAAAAATCAGCAAATCATTGTCAGTAACTCTTCTTTTTTGGACATTTTATTAGTCTGTGGAATCCCCAGATTTGAGAACCATGCTTGAAGCATGGTTCAACTTTAGAGCCCTCCAGGGGGATTTGTGGTGTTATCTGTAAAGAGACTCTCTTCCTGTGTATCTTCCTGTCTCATCAGAGGTAGGAAGAGGATAGCAGAAACAGTAACTTTTTGATAAATGTTTATTTTATAAGACACAACTTATTCGTGGTTTCTTTGCTGTGTTTTACTTATGGCTTTGACAGTCCAAAAAATGGTTTTGAAATCATTTTCACATTTTCCTTTTCGTAACTAACTTCTCTTCTCCTCATGCCTGACTTCTCTAAATTTCTAGTGCTGTTGAAGGGCAAAGAGTTCAGAAGACCTCAAATACCGGAATGACTGAGTGAGTCTGTGTAAGATCTATATGATGAATCTAAATTTGGGGGCCTTAATTGGCTGAGTGAATCTCTGAATAAAAGAAAAGTTCTATTTGTGTGGGTTCCCTGTTGATGATTGCTGTACTTTTTTCTAGAGTGCAAACCTGAAGTGCTTTCTGTCACAGAGCTGATAGAGACAATTAACGAAGTTTCCAAGCTTAGCATTGCTCATGAAATCGTGGTAAACAAAGATTTCTATATGGAAGAGAGTGTTTTACTTCCCAACAGGTACAGACTCTTGTCTTTTTGTTCCATTTTACTCCTCCTGACATAGACACATAGCACAAATGACTTTTAATCATGTTTGAAGCATTTTCATTAATACAATTAATGTTTGAGTATGTCTTAACTGGTACCAACAAATAAAACAGAGGAGTAATCAGTGTAATTATTAGTTCCAAAGAGTCAGAGCTGAAAAATTATATTTACACAGGAAATAAACCAAAGTAATTATTGTCAGAATGTTCCTCTCGATATCCCAGTTAACAATGAAAGACAGTGTGAATTTCAGCTCTTCTTAGACAGCTTTGGAGAAAGTAGCTCCTAGCAGTTACTCTTTTAATTGTCTACAAGTTATACAGGTACAGATGAAAAGATTACTTTTCTAATAGTGATATTGCCAACTCCTCACGGGATGAGATTTCAGGGAGCATTTCTGCTTCATAATCAGCTTAATAAAGATCCTGCAAACGAAGATCAGAACCTCATTAATAAATAATGCCCCTCTAAAGTCAGACTTTACTCTGGTTCTTCTTAATTGTATTGATATTGCAATGCTTAAATATGAGTCATTCAGTAAGTACGAAATGACTGCTTCTAATGGTTTGTTAATAGTTAACTGGGTAAATTTCTCTGTTGAAACCTATATTGTATTGCATTTCTAGTTTCCCACCTTACATGCTTCTATTTTGCCATTTTAGGGATTCTATTGCTAAAGCACCTTGCTCTGTCAGTGTTTCTTTTGTTCTTCACACTCCTTAGTTTGCCCTTGCCTGTTGCCAACGGGTACTCATACCAGGCACAGCTTCCCTGAAGAAGGTTCTCACCAAAACACAGGTCTCCTAGCATCTTCCTCACTGCCTTCGCTGTCCTTGGACGCTGAGTTAGATTTATTTTTCTGCTGGCAGGGGTGCAGAGAAAGTGAAGCTTGGAGAGTGAAGGTCTGTTGAAGTGGCAGGGGGTCGTGGTGGCGATGAGAGGCAGATAAATGAAGCAGAGGAAATAATACTATTTAGAGCTTGGTTTTCATTGTTTTCTTATTAACAGCCTTATTCTAGTGTAGTAGTGCAAAAAGGATACTGGGAAAGAGGTTGAAACAGAATTTGAGGTTATGTCTTATCTATAGATAATCAATGATTGGTTTTCCCCTTGGGCTTATAAAATGACACTAATTACAGCTATAGATTCCTAAGAGAAATCTGATCTTCGTATCATTATTCAACAAATATTTATTGAGTACTTACTAGGAGGAGGGCAGAATTTTGAAGGCTGGAGACGTATAGATGAGTAAGATGCTGGCTTTGCTATCAAGAAGCTTCTGTAGGGGAGATTGTCAAATAGTAGATAGCTACTGTGCAATGATAAATTCTCTCACATCTAGTATATGGAGTTCTGTGTTTGTGCTCAGCATTCAGGAAGGCTTTCCTGATAAGACAACACTTGAGTCTTGGAGTATGAATAGGTGCTTTTCAAGTGGTCTAGCGAGGAAAGGATTCTCCTGGAAATGGAAATGACGTATCAGAGGCATAGAATGGTGGACGGTGATTATATATTCATTATAAGCAGATCGCTATTTTTGGAACACAGAGTGCTGGAAGGAGGAAGGCAATAAGGTAGGAGAAGTGGCAGAATAGGGTTATGAAGGATCTTGGAGGCCGTGTATCCTGCTGGTGATGGGGAGCCCCTAAAGGATTTTAAATGGGCGTGCCATCAGATTTGTATCTTAGAAAAAGAATTGATTTCAGTAAGAATATGTGGCATTGTGGTAGTAAAACTTTGTCAGGGCAGGAAGGCCATTTAATAGCATATTGCAATAGTCCAGGTGCGAGGTGATGGTAGATGGGGATGGATTCCAGAGATGTTTAAGAAGCAAAATCTCTGGAAGTTGGAGACCAAGTGGATAAAAGGAATGAGGGAAAGTGATTAAGAAGGTCTCCAGTGCACACGAGATAAATAACAGTTGGTGACATCTCACAGGTGGGATTGGTGTGTTGAGGGAGGAACTTTGATGTTTTTTTTCATTTATCTTTGTATTGCTTGTAAAATGTTTAACAAAGGCATACATTACTATAGTATTTTTTTATTGAGATTATGATAGTTTACAACCTTGTGAAATGTCACTTGTGCATTATTGTTTGTCAGCCGTGTTGTAGTGCACCGCTTCTCACTTTGTGCCCACCCCCCACTGCCCCTTTCCCCTGGTAGCCACTAATCTGTTCTCTTTGTCTACGTGATTAACTTCAACATATGAGTGGAGTCATACAGAGGTTGTCTTTCTCTATCTGGCTTATTTCACTTAACATAATACCCTCAAAGTCCATCCATGTCGTGAATGGGATGATTTTATCCTTTTTTATGGCTGAGTAGTATTCTATTGTATATATATACACCATATCTTCTTTATCCAATCATCAGTTGATGGGCACTTAGGTTGCTTCCACGTCCTGGCTATTGTAAATAATGCTGCGATGAACATAGGGGTGCATGGGACTTTTGGAATTGCTGGTTTCAAGTTCTTTGGATAGATACCCAGTAGTGGGATGGCTGGGTCATATGGTATTTCCCTTTTTAATGTTTTGAGAAAACTCCATACTGTTTTGCATAGGGGCTGCACGAGTTTGCATTCCCACCAGCAGTGTATGAGGGTTCCTCTTCTCTGCAAGCTCTCCACCATTTGTTACTTTTTGTTTTGGTTATTTTTGCATTCTAATGGGTGTAAGGTGCTATCTTAGTGTAGTTTTGATTTGCATTTCCCAGATGATCAGTGATGATGGACATCTTTTCATGTGCCTGTTGGCCATCTGTATATCTTCTTTGGAGAAATGTCTGTTCATGTCTCCTGCCCATTTTTTGATCCAGTGGTTTGGTTTTTCGTTGTTGAGTTGTGTGAGCTTTTTATATATTATGGAGATTAACCCTTTGCCAGATATACGACTTGCAAATATCTTTTCCCAATTAGTGGGATGTTTTTCTGTTTCCATCCTGTTTTCCCTTGCCTTGAAGAAGTTCTTTAGTCTGATGAAGTCCCATTTGTTTATTCTTTCTATTGTTTCTCTTGTCTGAGAAGACATGGTGCCCGAAAAGATCCTTTTAATACTGATGTCAAAGAGTGTACTCCCTGTGTTTTCTTCTAGAAGCCTTATGGTTTCAGGTCTTACCTTTAGATCTTTGATCCATTTTGAGTTTATTCTTCTGGGTGGTAAAAAAGAATGGTCAATTTTCATTCTTTTACATGTGGCTGTCCAGTTTTCCCAGCACCCTTTGTTGAAGAGACTTTCTCTTCTCCATCGTAGGCCCTCAGCTCCTTTGTCGAAGATTAGCTGTCCATAGATGTGTGGTTTTATTTCTGGGCTTTCAATTCTGTTCCATTGATCTGTGCACCTATTTTTGTACCAATACCATGCTGTTTTGATTACTGTAGCTTTGTAGTATGTTTTGAAGTCAGGGATTGTGATGCCTCCAGCTTTGTCCTTTTTTCTGAGGATTGCTGTAGCAATTCGGGGTCATTTGTTGCCCCATGTGAATTTTAGGATTCTTTGTTCTATTTCTGCAAAGAATGTCATTGGGAATCTTATTGGGTAGCATTGAATCTGTAGGTTGCTTTAGGTAGAAGGGACATTTTAACTATGTTTATTCTTCCAATCCACCTGCATGGAATGTCTTTCCATCTCTTTAGGTCGTCATCAATTTCTTTCAGGAAAGTCTTGTAGTTTTCGTAGTATAGGTCTTTCACTTCCTTAGTTAAATTCACCCCAAGGTATTTTATTCTTTTTGTTGCGATTTTGAATGGTTTTGTGTTCCTGAGTTCTTTTTCTCTTAGTTCGTTATTAGAGTACAGAAATGCTACTGATTTATGTAAGTTGATTTTATACCCTGCAACTCTGCTGTAGTTGTTGATTATTTCTAATCGTTTTCCAATGGATTTTTTGTGGTTTTCCAAATATATAAGATCATGTCGTCTGCAAACAGTGAGAGTTTCACTTCTTCGCTCCCTATTTGGATTCCTTTTATTCCTTTTTCTTGCCTAATTGCTCTGGCCCAAACCTCCAGTACTATGTTGAATAAGAGTGGTGATAGAGGGTATCCTTGTCTCGTTCCTGTTCTCAGGGGGATGGCACTCAGTTTTAGCCCATTGAGTATGATGTTGGCTGTGGGTTTGTCATATATGGCCTTTATTATGTTGAGGTAATTTCCTTCTATCCCCATTTTGTTAAGACTTTCTATCATAAATGGCTGTTGGATCTTGTCAAATGCTTTCTCTGCTTCTATTGAGATGATCATGTGGTTTTTAATCCTCAATTTGTTGATGTGGTCTATCACACGGATTGATTTGCAGATGTTGAACCATCCCTGTGTCCGTGGTATGAATCCCACTTGATCATGATGTATGATCCTTTGACGTATTGCTGAATTCAGGTTGCCAAAATTTTGTTGAGAATTTTTGCATCTATGTTCATCAGTGATATTGGCCTGTAGTTCTCCTTTTTTGTGCTGTCCTTGTCAGGCTTTGGTATCAGCGTGATGTTGGCCTCGTAAAATGTGTTAGGATGTGTTCCATCCTCCCTAACTTTTTTGGAATAGCTTGAAAAGGATAGGTATTAAATCCTCTCTGAAAGTTTGGTAGAATTCCCCAGGAAAGCCATCTGGTCCTGGGGATTTATTCTTTGGGATGCTTTTGATTTCTGTTTCAATCTCTTTCCTTGTGATTGGTCTGTTCAGATTGCCTGTTTCTTCTTGACTTAGCTTTGGGAGGTTGTAAGAGTTTAAGAATTTATCCATTTCCTCTAGGTTATCCATTTTGTTGGCATATAGCTTTTCATAGTATTCTCTTATAATCCGTTGTATTTCTGTGGAGTCTGTTGTTATTTCTCCTCTTTCATTTCTGATTTTGTTTATTTGAGCTTTCTCTCTTTTTTTCTTTGTTAGTCTGGCTAGGGGTTTGTCAATTTTATTTATCTTCTCAAAGAACCAGCTCTTTGTTTCATTGATCCTTTCTACTGCCTTTTTTGTTTCAGTAGCATTTATTTCTGCTCTGAGTTTTATTATTTCTCTCCTGCTAACTTTGGGCTTTGTTGGTTCTTCTTTTTCTAATTCAGTTAGGTGTAATTTGAGATTGCTTATTTGGGATTTTTCTTGTTTCTTAAGGTGTGCTTCTATTGCAGTGAATTTCTCTCAATACAGCTTTTGCTGCATCCCATATGAGTTGGTATGGCATGTTATCATTTTCATTTGTCTCCAGATATTTTTTGATTTCTTCTTTAATTTGTTCAATGATCCATTGCTTGTTCGATAGCATATTGTTTAGTCTCCACATCTTTGTTCTTTTCTCAGCTTTCTTCTTGTAATTAATTTCTAGCTTTATAGTATTATGATCAGAGAAGATGCTTGTTATTATTTCAATTTTTTTAAATTTGTAGAGGCTTGCCTTGTTTCCCAACATATGGTCTGTCCTTGAGAATGTTCCGTGCGCACTCGAGAAGAATGTGTATTCTGCCGTTTTTGGATGGAGTGCTCTATATATGTTTATTAAGTCCAACTGTTTTAGCTTTTTGTTTAATTCCACTGTTTCCTTGTTGATTTTCTGTCTGATGATTGGATAAAGAAGATATGGTATATATATATATATATATAATGGAATACTGCTCAGCCAGAAAAAAGGATAAAATCGTCCCATTCACAACAACAAGGATGGACCTTGAGGGTAATATTATGTTAAGTGAAATAAGGCAGATAGAGAAAGACAACCTCTGTATGACTCCACTCATCTGTGGAAGTTAAACATGTAGACAAAGAGAACAGATTAGTGGATACCAGGGGAAAGGAGGGGTGGGGGTGGGCACAAAGTGAGAAGTGGTGCACCTACAACATGACTGACAAACAATAATCTACAACTGAAATTTCGCAAGGTTGTTAACTATCAAACTCAATAAAATTTTTTTCTAAAAAATGGATAATTTTACGCTATGTGGATTTCACCTCAATTTAGAAAAAACACATCACTACAAATTCCAAAAAAAATCTTAAAGGATAATAATAAGTGAGTATTATAAACAAATTTGTGTCAATAAATTTGACAACTGAAAGAAACGCATGCAATATGTATCTACGTTATGATTCTCTTTATATGAAAATGTGTGTACATGTATATGTGTGTGTGTATTTATGACTAAATTGTTCCAAATTATGCTAAAGAATGGCTACGCCAATGTAGGTGCTCAGACGCAATGTATAAGAGTACCTGTTGCCCCCCAACTTCAGAAATAATCTTGCAAAGCAAGATTGCCTCAGCATTTACACTTCAAAAACCTGTCCTGCAGGACAGTTTGCACAGAGACCTCTGTATGAGGAAGAAGATAGCAGAGTCAGCATTTGCTCAGGTCATGGGCCCTAGGGAATTGAGGGAACCGGCAGGAGAATGAGTAACTGGAAGACTGTGGCATCTGAGGTGGCTAGGGAAGGAGCCCGAGGATGTGGAAGCCTGAGGATGTAAAGAGACGAAGTAGACGGGCCATGCAATGGTTTCCAATGCCCCTGCCCATGAGGGAACTCAGACAGCTCGGAGAGCCTGAGTTG
>NW_025798645.1:0-9442 GCF_021613505.1 Equus quagga
CAACTCAGGCTCTCCGAGCTGTCTGAGTTCCCTCATGGGCAGGGGCATTGGAAACCATTGCATGGCCCGTCTACTTCGTCTCTTTACATCCTCAGGCTTCCACATCCTCGGGCTCCTTCCCTAGCCACCTCAGATGCCACAGTCTTCCAGTTACTCATTCTCCTGCCGGTTCCCTCAATTCCCTAGGGCCCATGACCTGGGCAAATGCTGACCCTGCTATCTTCCTCCTCATACAGAGGTCCCTGTGCAAACTGTCCTGCAGCACAGGTTTTTGAAGTGTAAATGCTGAGGCAATCTTGCTTTGCAAGATTATTTCTGAAGTTGGGGGGCAACAGGTACTCTTATACATTGCGTCTGAGCACCTACATTGGCGTAGCCATTCTTTAGAATAATTTGGAACAATTTAGTCATAAATACACACACACACATACATGTACACACATTTTCATATAAAGAGAATCATAACGTAGATACATATTGTATGCATTTCTTTCAGTTGTAAAATTTATTGACACAAATTTGTTTATAATACTCCTTACTATCCTTTAAGATTTTTTTTGGACTTTGTAGTGATGTGTTTTTCCTACATTGAGGTGAAATTCACATAACATAAAATTATCCATTTTTTAGAAAAAAATTTTATTGAGTTTGATAGTTAACAACCTTGCGAAATTTCAGTTGTACATTATTGTTTGTCAGTCATGTTGTAGGTGCACCACTTCTCACTTTGTGCCCACCTCCACCCCTCCTTTCCCCTGGTAGCCACTAATCTGTTCTCTTTGTCTACATGTTTAACTTCCACAGATGAGTGGAGTCATACAGAGGTTGTCTTTCTCTATCTGGCTTATTTCACTTAACATAATATTACCCTCAAGGTCCATCCTTGTTGTTGTGAATGGGACGATTTTATCCTTTTTTCTGGCTGAGCAGTATTCCATTATATATATATATATATATACCATATCTTCTTTATCCAATCATCAGACAGAAAATCAACAAGGAAACAGTGGAATTAAACAAAAAGCTAAAACAGTTGGACTTAATAGACATATATAGAGCACTCCATCCAAAAACGGCAGAATACACATTCTTCTCGAGTGCGCACGGAACATTCTCAAGGACAGACCATATGTTGGGAAACAAGGCAAGCCTCTACAAATTTAAAAAAATTGAAATAATAACAAGCATCTTCTCTGATCATAATACTATAAAGCTAGAAATTAATTACAAGAAGAAAGCTGAGAAAAGAACAAAGATGTGGAGACTAAACAATATGCTATCGAACAAGCAATGGATCATTGAACAAATTAAAGAAGAAATCAAAAAATATCTGGAGACAAATGAAAATGATAACATGCCATACCAACTCATATGGGATGCAGCAAAAGCTGTATTGAGAGAAATTCACTGCAATAGAAGCACACCTTAAGAAACAAGAAAAATCCCAAATAAGCAATCTCAAATTACACCTAACTGAATTAGAAAAAGAAGAACCAACAAAGCCCAAAGTTAGCAGGAGAGAAATAATAAAACTCAGAGCAGAAATAAATGCTACTGAAACAAAAAAGGCAGTAGAAAGGATCAATGAAACAAAGAGCTGGTTCTTTGAGAAGATAAATAAAATTGACAAACCCCTAGCCAGACTAACAAAGAAAAAAAGAGAGAAAGCTCAAATAAACAAAATCAGAAATGAAAGAGGAGAAATAACAACAGACTCCACAGAAATACAACGGATTATAAGAGAATACTATGAAAAGCTATATGCCAACAAAATGGATAACCTAGAGGAAATGGATAAATTCTTAAACTCTTACAACCTCCCAAAGCTAAGTCAAGAAGAAACAGGCAATCTGAACAGACCAATCACAAGGAAAGAGATTGAAACAGAAATCAAAAGCATCCCAAAGAATAAATCCCCAGGACCAGATGGCTTTCCTGGGGAATTCTACCAAACTTTCAGAGAGGATTTAATACCTATCCTTTTCAAGCTATTCCAAAAAAGTTAGGGAGAATGGAACACATCCTAACACATTTTACGAGGCCAACATCACGCTGATACCAAAGCCTGACAAGGACAGCACAAAAAAGGAGAACTACAGGCCAATATCACTGATGAACATAGATGCAAAAATTCTCAACAAAATTTTGGCAACCTGAATTCAGCAATACGTCAAAGGATCATACATCATGATCAAGTGGGATTCATACCACGGACACAGGGATGGTTCAACATCTGCAAATCAATCCGTGTGATAGACCACATCAACAAATTGAGGATTAAAAACCACATGATCACCTCAATAGAAGCAGAGAAAGCATTTGACAAGATCCAACAGCCATTTATGATAGAAAGTCTTAACAAAATGGGGATAGAAGGAAATTACCTCAACATAATAAAGGCCATATATGACAAACCCACAGCCAACATCATACTCAATGGGCTAAAACTGAGTGCCATCCCCCTGAGAACAGGAACGAGACAAGGATACCCTCTATCACCACTCTTATTCAACATAGTACTGGAGGTTTGGGCCAGAGCAATTAGGCAAGAAAAAGAAATAAAAGGAATCCAAATAGGGAGCGAAGAAGTGAAACTCTCACTGTTTGCAGACGACATGATCTTATATATTTGGAAAACCACAAAAAATCCATTGGAAAACGATTAGAAATAATCAACAACTACAGCAGAGTTGCAGGGTATAAAATCAACTTACATAAATCAGTAGCATTTCTGTACTCTAATAACGAACTAACAGAAAAAGAACTCAGGAACACAAAACCATTCAAAATCGCAACAAAAAGAATAAAATACCTTGGGGTGAATTTAACTAAGGAAGTGAAAGACCTATACTACGAAAACTACAAGACTTTCCTGAAAGAAATTGATGACGACCTAAAGAGATGGAAAGACATTCCATGCAGGTGGATTGGAAGAATAAACATAGTTAAAATGTCCCTTCTACCTAAAGCAACCTACAGATTCAATGCTACCCAATAAGATTCCCAATGACATTCTTTGCAGAAATAGAACAAAGAATCCTAAAATTCACATGGGGCAACAAATGACCCCGAATTGCTACAGCAATCCTCAGAAAAAAGGACAAAGCTGGAGGCATCACAATCCCTGACTTCAAAACATACTACAAAGCTACAGTAATCAAAACAGCATGGTATTGGTACAAAAACAGGTGCACAGATCAATGGAACAGAATTGAAAGCCCAGAAATAAAACCACACATCTATGGACAGCTAATCTTCGACAAAGGAGCTGAGGGCCTACGATGGAGAAGAGAAAGTCTCTTCAACAAAGGGTGCTGGGAAAACTGGACAGCCACATGTAAAAGAATGAAAATTGACCATTCTTTTTTACCACCCAGAAGAATAAACTCAAAATGGATCAAAGATCTAAAGGTAAGACCTGAAACCATAAGGCTTCTAGAAGAAAACACAGGGAGTACACTCTTTGACATCAGTATTAAAAGGATCTTTTCGGACACCATGTCTTCTCAGACAAGAGAAACAATAGAAAGAATAAACAAATGGGACTTCATCAGACTAAAGAACTTCTTCAAGGCAAGGGAAAACAGGATGGAAACAGAAAAACATCCCACTAATTGGGAAAAGATATTTGCAAGTCGTATATCTGGCAAAGGGTTAATCTCCATAATATATAAAAAGCTCACACAACTCAACAACGAAAAACCAAACCACTGGATCAAAAAATGGGCAGGAGACATGAACAGACATTTCTCCAAAGAAGATATACAGATGGCCAACAGGCACATGAAAAGATGTCCATCATCACTGATCATCTGGGAAATGCAAATCAAAACTACACTAAGATAGCACCTTACACCCATTAGAATGCAAAAATAACCAAAACAAAAAGTAACAAATGGTGGAGAGCTTGCAGAGAAGAGGAACCCTCATACACTGCTGGTGGGAATGCAAACTCGTGCAGCCCCTATGCAAAACAGTATGGAGTTTTCTCAAAACATTAAAAAGGGAAATACCATATGACCCAGCCATCCCACTACTGGGTATCTATCCAAAGAACTTGAAACCAGCAATTCCAAAAGTCCCATGCACCCCTATGTTCATCGCAGCATTATTTACAATAGCCAGGACGTGGAAGCAACCTAAGTGCCCATCAACTGATGATTGGATAAAGAAGATATGGTGTATATATATACAATAGAATACTACTCAGCCATAAAAAAGGATAAAATCATCCCATTCACGACATGGATGGACTTTGAGGGTATTATGTTAAGTGAAATAAGCCAGATAGAGAAAGACAACCTCTGTATGACTCCACTCATATGTTGAAGTTAATCACGTAGACAAAGAGAACAGATTAGTGGCTACCAGGGGAAAGGGGCAGTGGGGGGTGGGCACAAAGTGAGAAGCGGTGCACTACAACACGGCTGACAAACAATAATGCACAAGTGACATTTCACAAGGTTGTAAACTATCATAATCTCAATAAAAAAATACTATAGTAATGTATGCCTTTGTTAAACATTTTACAAGCAATACAAAGATAAACGAAAAAAACATCAAAGTTCCTCCCTCAACACACCAATCCCACCTGTGAGATGTCACCAACTGTTATTTATCTCGTGTGCACTGGAGACCTTCTTAATCACTTTCCCTCATTCCTTTTATCCACTTGGTCTCCAACTTCCAGAGATTTTGCTTCTTAAACATCTCTGGAATCCATCCCCATCTACCATCACCTCGCACCTGGACTATTGCAATATGCTATTAAATGGCCTGCCTGCCCTGACAAAGTTTTACTCCCACAATGCCACATATTCTTACTGAAATCAATTCTTTTTCTAAGATACAAATCTGATGGCACGCCCATTTAAAATCCTTTAGGGGCTCCCCATCACCAGCAGGATACACGGCCTCCAAGATCCTTCATAATCCTATTCTGCCACTTCTCCTACCTTATTGCCTTCCTCCTTCCAGCACTCTGTGTTCCAAAAATAGCGATCTGCTTATAATGAATATATAATCACCGTCCACCATTCTATGCCTCTGATACGTCATTTCCATTTCCAGGAGAATCCTTTCCTCGCTAGACCACTTGAAAAGCACCTATTCATACTCCAAGACTCAAGTGTTGTCTTATCAGGAAAGCCTTCCTGAATGCTGAGCACAAACACAGAACTCCATATACTAGATGTGAGAGAATTTATCATTGCACAGTAGCTATCTACTATTTGACAATCTCCGCTACAGAAGCTTCTTGATAGCAAAGCCAGCATCTTACTCATCTATACGTCTCCAGCCTTCAAAATTCTGCCCTCCTCCTAGTAAGTACTCAATAAATATTTGTTGAATAATGATACGAAGATCAGATTTCTCTTAGGAATCTATAGCTGTAATTAGTGTCATTTTATAAGCCCAAGGGGAAAACCAATCATTGATTATCTATAGATAAGACATAACCTCAAATTCTGTTTCAACCTCTTTCCCAGTATCCTTTTTGCACTACTACACTAGAATAAGGCTGTTAATAAGAAAACAATGAAAACCAAGCTCTAAATAGTATTATTTCCTCTGCTTCATTTATCTGCCTCTCATCGCCACCACGACCCCCTGCCACTTCAACAGACCTTCACTCTCCAAGCTTCACTTTCTCTGCACCCCTGCCAGCAGAAAAATAAATCTAACTCAGCGTCCAAGGACAGCGAAGGCAGTGAGGAAGATGCTAGGAGACCTGTGTTTTGGTGAGAACCTTCTTCAGGGAAGCTGTGCCTGGTATGAGTACCCGTTGGCAACAGGCAAGGGCAAACTAAGGAGTGTGAAGAACAAAAGAAACACTGACAGAGCAAGGTGCTTTAGCAATAGAATCCCTAAAATGGCAAAATAGAAGCATGTAAGGTGGGAAACTAGAAATGCAATACAATATAGGTTTCAACAGAGAAATTTACCCAGTTAACTATTAACAAACCATTAGAAGCAGTCATTTCGTACTTACTGAATGACTCATATTTAAGCATTGCAATATCAATACAATTAAGAAGAACCAGAGTAAAGTCTGACTTTAGAGGGGCATTATTTATTAATGAGGTTCTGATCTTCGTTTGCAGGATCTTTATTAAGCTGATTATGAAGCAGAAATGCTCCCTGAAATCTCATCCCGTGAGGAGTTGGCAATATCACTATTAGAAAAGTAATCTTTTCATCTGTACCTGTATAACTTGTAGACAATTAAAAGAGTAACTGCTAGGAGCTACTTTCTCCAAAGCTGTCTAAGAAGAGCTGAAATTCACACTGTCTTTCATTGTTAACTGGGATATCGAGAGGAACATTCTGACAATAATTACTTTGGTTTATTTCCTGTGTAAATATAATTTTTCAGCTCTGACTCTTTGGAACTAATAATTACACTGATTACTCCTCTGTTTTATTTGTTGGTACCAGTTAAGACATACTCAAACATTAATTGTATTAATGAAAATGCTTCAAACATGATTAAAAGTCATTTGTGCTATGTGTCTATGTCAGGAGGAGTAAAATGGAACAAAAAGACAAGAGTCTGTACCTGTTGGGAGGTAAAACACTCTCTTCCATATAGAAATCTTTGTTTACCACGATTTCATGAGCAATGCTAAGCTTGGAAACTTCGTTAATTGTCTCTATCAGCTCTGTGACAGAAAGCACTTCAGGTTTGCACTCTAGAAAAAAGTACAGCAATCATCAACAGGGAACCCACACAAATAGAACTTTTCTTTTATTCAGAGATTCACTCAGCCAATTAAGGCCCCCAAATTTAGATTCATCATATAGATCTTACACAGACTCACTCAGTCATTCCGGTATTTGAGGTCTTCTGAACTCTTTGCCCTTCAACAGCACTAGAAATTTAGAGAAGTCAGGCATGAGGAGAAGAGAAGTTAGTTACGAAAAGGAAAATGTGAAAATGATTTCAAAACCATTTTTTGGACTGTCAAAGCCATAAGTAAAACACAGCAAAGAAACCACGAATAAGTTGTGTCTTATAAAATAAACATTTATCAAAAAGTTACTGTTTCTGCTATCCTCTTCCTACCTCTGATGAGACAGGAAGATACACAGGAAGAGAGTCTCTTTACAGATAACACCACAAATCCCCCTGGAGGGCTCTAAAGTTGAACCATGCTTCAAGCATGGTTCTCAAATCTGGGGATTCCACAGACTAATAAAATGTCCAAAAAAGAAGAGTTACTGACAATGATTTGCTGATTTTTATTTTCCCACATATTGACATTAAGGCAAACAAAGAAAAACATCCACCTTACCATCACCAAAATAATCACTTAATTTTAAAAGTAGATTTTAACATCCCAAAAGGCAGAAAGTCGGTAAATAAAGTCGATATACAGTAATCCTTTAAATTGGATCGATTTAACTTTATTTTTAAAAACTTATTACAATATCTTTGTTTTATTTCACTCAAGATTGGTAAGAACTTTTCCATACACTAGCTTGGAATTTGGTAATCACTGTTCTGAGTTCATTATGCAGATTACTTACAGGAGCGATACATCGTAAGCACATAGAGTAGTTATAATTATTTACTTGGTATACGACCAAAACATGCAAGAAAACTATTTCCTCACTCACTTTCAATATAGTTCCATAATTTGTTCAGAGAGAACTATTTATCCCCAAGACATAATAAAACTCACATATAAGGATCCTAAAACTCACCAAGGACATGGTCTACTCATGTACATTTACTTCTCGTTAAAAAAGTCTTTCAACAAACGTTAGTACCATCAGTCGACATCTCCTTTCTACCCTAACTGAAAAGCTACATATGTTAAAATATACCAGCTAATCAAGTCACTAAACCATTTATTTCAGAGACACTGTGAACCAAGACTTGTGCTATTCTATGAACTAGCAGTGACCCTTAGTGGCCACCAGAGGAACATACGTGATTCAACTTAGTATCGTGGTTTCCAACTATTTTTCCTGTCTGTCTTCAAGAGTTTAGATCAAGTCACTACACTTTGACAGATCTTCAGATTGATGTGTGGTTAAGTGCACTGGAGATTATTGTAAGAGAACTGCAATTTGAGTTCCCATGAGGTTGGGCTAGTCAAACCAAAACCTCAAATAAATGCCTACCGTAAAGAGTGGAAGAGACCTCATGCCCTTATGTATACAGAAAAACAGTTATTATAGATCTGAAGAATTTTACCCTAGACCAGTGATAATTTTTATGTCAACAAAATACTCCCAGAAAAGGACAGAACACAATTCCAGCACTAGATAATTTGGATTCTCTCAAATCTATCCTAGATCTACCATTTGCAATCTACAAAATCAAAATACAAGAACGTAATCTATTTTCCATGTTTTGAACTAACTCAAATACTCCTATCTTGTCAAACACAAGTAATTGTGCTTTATTGCCCTCTTTCGCAAGAGCCAAAATGTCTTTTAATCGTACTTGCCAATCAGGGGCCTAGATCCCATATGTAAAAATTAGAGGGGAAAAAAGACAAGGAAAAGAATAATCCAAAAGAGGAACAGCAGAAGGATGAGAAAGGAAAAATGCAAGGTTGCAAGAGCCTTCTGTGCCCTTTAAAGGCACTTAACCCACAGGCTGTCTATTCCTTTAACCTAACTGGTATCAAGCACTACCCAAGGAAGTGATGGTAGAATTCTAGACCTACCAGGACGGTGGCCATCTGAACAGAAGCTCTTGTTTTCCTGGCTCTGCCCTGGTGTTTTAGGCTTCTGGGCCTCACCCTCTGCTTCACTGGAATCATTCTGGAGCACAGTTTCCTCAGTCTTGGGCTACGAGTCACGTGGAGGCTGCCATCATGTCGACAATAGTTATTTGGCAGGCCCAGCCCTACCTGTCATGTCGGCGCCATGGGCTCCTAAAGCCAAAGGTCATGCCGTCTCTTTGGCCCTGTTGCCGCTATGGTCGTGTTGTAGGTCCAGCTCTTCAAGTCACGACAGCAGCATGGACCCTTCTCTCATGTAGCCCTTACTGGCTACGAGCATGTGGAAGCCTCAGCCATTGACGTCATATAGGTGAGCCACTGCTTAGTGTCACCTGGATGCTATGGTTATGTACCACCCCCATGCCCATGGTACACGTGAAGCTCAGCCGTCTCTGTCACGTGAAGCTCGCGGGCTACTAAACACTGCAGATCCATGTAGAGGCAACAATGTGGCTCCTACCACACGTGGCAGACAAAGCCCTTTCAGTGACGTGGGCATTGCGCTACCACTATTGGTCACGTGGATTCTGCGGTCACGTGCCAGGATATGGTCATGCGAGACTCAGCCCTCTCAGTCACTCGAAGATTGAGGGCTCCTGGACCCTGAGGGTCACAGGGATCCTGAGGTCACATGACTCCTTGTGGTCGTGCAGCTCAGCTTAGCCTGAAAAACAGTTGCCAATAGATGCAGAAGACTTTAGAAC
>NW_025798646.1:0-9442 GCF_021613505.1 Equus quagga
GTTCTAAAGTCTTCTGCATCTATTGGCAACTGTTTTTCAGGCTAAGCTGAGCTGCACGACCACAAGGAGTCATGTGACCTCAGGATCCCTGTGACCCTCAGGGTCCAGGAGCCCTCAATCTTCGAGTGACTGAGAGGGCTGAGTCTCGCATGACCATATCCTGGCACGTGACCGCAGAATCCACGTGACCAATAGTGGTAGCGCAATGCCCACGTCACTGAAAGGGCTTTGTCTGCCACGTGTGGTAGGAGCCACATTGTTGCCTCTACATGGATCTGCAGTGTTTAGTAGCCCGCGAGCTTCACGTGACAGAGACGGCTGAGCTTCACGTGTACCATGGGCATGGGGGTGGTACATAACCATAGCATCCAGGTGACACTAAGCAGTGGCTCACCTATATGACGTCAATGGCTGAGGCTTCCACATGCTCGTAGCCAGTAAGGGCTACATGAGAGAAGGGTCCATGCTGCTGTCGTGACTTGAAGAGCTGGACCTACAACACGACCATAGCGGCAACAGGGCCAAAGAGACGGCATGACCTTTGGCTTTAGGAGCCCATGGCGCCGACATGACAGGTAGGGCTGGGCCTGCCAAATAACTATTGTCGACATGATGGCAGCCTCCACGTGACTCGTAGCCCAAGACTGAGGAAACTGTGCTCCAGAATGATTCCAGTGAAGCAGAGGGTGAGGCCCAGAAGCCTAAAACACCAGGGCAGAGCCAGGAAAACAAGAGCTTCTGTTCAGATGGCCACCGTCCTGGTAGGTCTAGAATTCTACCATCACTTCCTTGGGTAGTGCTTGATACCAGTTAGGTTAAAGGAATAGACAGCCTGTGGGTTAAGTGCCTTTAAAGGGCACAGAAGGCTCTTGCAACCTTGCATTTTTCCTTTCTCATCCTTCTGCTGTTCCTCTTTTGGATTATTCTTTTCCTTGTCTTTTTTCCCCTCTAATTTTTACATATGGGATCTAGGCCCCTGATTGGCAAGTACGATTAAAAGACATTTTGGCTCTTGCGAAAGAGGGCAATAAAGCACAATTACTTGTGTTTGACAAGATAGGAGTATTTGAGTTAGTTCAAAACATGGAAAATAGATTACGTTCTTGTATTTTGATTTTGTAGATTGCAAATGGTAGATCTAGGATAGATTTGAGAGAATCCAAATTATCTAGTGCTGGAATTGTGTTCTGTCCTTTTCTGGGAGTATTTTGTTGACATAAAAATTATCACTGGTCTAGGGTAAAATTCTTCAGATCTATAATAACTGTTTTTCTGTATACATAAGGGCATGAGGTCTCTTCCACTCTTTACGGTAGGCATTTATTTGAGGTTTTGGTTTGACTAGCCCAACCTCATGGGAACTCAAATTGCAGTTCTCTTACAATAATCTCCAGTGCACTTAACCACACATCAATCTGAAGATCTGTCAAAGTGTAGTGACTTGATCTAAACTCTTGAAGACAGACAGGAAAAATAGTTGGAAACCACGATACTAAGTTGAATCACGTATGTTCCTCTGGTGGCCACTAAGGGTCACTGCTAGTTCATAGAATAGCACAAGTCTTGGTTCACAGTGTCTCTGAAATAAATGGTTTAGTGACTTGATTAGCTGGTATATTTTAACATATGTAGCTTTTCAGTTAGGGTAGAAAGGAGATGTCGACTGATGGTACTAACGTTTGTTGAAAGACTTTTTTAACGAGAAGTAAATGTACATGAGTAGACCATGTCCTTGGTGAGTTTTAGGATCCTTATATGTGAGTTTTATTATGTCTTGGGGATAAATAGTTCTCTCTGAACAAATTATGGAACTATATTGAAAGTGAGTGAGGAAATAGTTTTCTTGCATGTTTTGGTCGTATACCAAGTAAATAATTATAACTACTCTATGTGCTTACGATGTATCGCTCCTGTAAGTAATCTGCATAATGAACTCAGAACAGTGATTACCAAATTCCAAGCTAGTGTATGGAAAAGTTCTTACCAATCTTGAGTGAAATAAAACAAAGATATTGTAATAAGTTTTTAAAAATAAAGTTAAATCGATCCAATTTAAAGGATTACTGTATATCGACTTTATTTACCGACTTTCTGCCTTTTGGGATGTTAAAATCTACTTTTAAAATTAAGTGATTATTTTGGTGATGGTAAGGTGGATGTTTTTCTTTGTTTGCCTTAATGTCAATATGTGGGAAAATAAAAATCAGCAAATCATTGTCAGTAACTCTTCTTTTTTGGACATTTTATTAGTCTGTGGAATCCCCAGATTTGAGAACCATGCTTGAAGCATGGTTCAACTTTAGAGCCCTCCAGGGGGATTTGTGGTGTTATCTGTAAAGAGACTCTCTTCCTGTGTATCTTCCTGTCTCATCAGAGGTAGGAAGAGGATAGCAGAAACAGTAACTTTTTGATAAATGTTTATTTTATAAGACACAACTTATTCGTGGTTTCTTTGCTGTGTTTTACTTATGGCTTTGACAGTCCAAAAAATGGTTTTGAAATCATTTTCACATTTTCCTTTTCGTAACTAACTTCTCTTCTCCTCATGCCTGACTTCTCTAAATTTCTAGTGCTGTTGAAGGGCAAAGAGTTCAGAAGACCTCAAATACCGGAATGACTGAGTGAGTCTGTGTAAGATCTATATGATGAATCTAAATTTGGGGGCCTTAATTGGCTGAGTGAATCTCTGAATAAAAGAAAAGTTCTATTTGTGTGGGTTCCCTGTTGATGATTGCTGTACTTTTTTCTAGAGTGCAAACCTGAAGTGCTTTCTGTCACAGAGCTGATAGAGACAATTAACGAAGTTTCCAAGCTTAGCATTGCTCATGAAATCGTGGTAAACAAAGATTTCTATATGGAAGAGAGTGTTTTACCTCCCAACAGGTACAGACTCTTGTCTTTTTGTTCCATTTTACTCCTCCTGACATAGACACATAGCACAAATGACTTTTAATCATGTTTGAAGCATTTTCATTAATACAATTAATGTTTGAGTATGTCTTAACTGGTACCAACAAATAAAACAGAGGAGTAATCAGTGTAATTATTAGTTCCAAAGAGTCAGAGCTGAAAAATTATATTTACACAGGAAATAAACCAAAGTAATTATTGTCAGAATGTTCCTCTCGATATCCCAGTTAACAATGAAAGACAGTGTGAATTTCAGCTCTTCTTAGACAGCTTTGGAGAAAGTAGCTCCTAGCAGTTACTCTTTTAATTGTCTACAAGTTATACAGGTACAGATGAAAAGATTACTTTTCTAATAGTGATATTGCCAACTCCTCACGGGATGAGATTTCAGGGAGCATTTCTGCTTCATAATCAGCTTAATAAAGATCCTGCAAACGAAGATCAGAACCTCATTAATAAATAATGCCCCTCTAAAGTCAGACTTTACTCTGGTTCTTCTTAATTGTATTGATATTGCAATGCTTAAATATGAGTCATTCAGTAAGTACGAAATGACTGCTTCTAATGGTTTGTTAATAGTTAACTGGGTAAATTTCTCTGTTGAAACCTATATTGTATTGCATTTCTAGTTTCCCACCTTACATGCTTCTATTTTGCCATTTTAGGGATTCTATTGCTAAAGCACCTTGCTCTGTCAGTGTTTCTTTTGTTCTTCACACTCCTTAGTTTGCCCTTGCCTGTTGCCAACGGGTACTCATACCAGGCACAGCTTCCCTGAAGAAGGTTCTCACCAAAACACAGGTCTCCTAGCATCTTCCTCACTGCCTTCGCTGTCCTTGGACGCTGAGTTAGATTTATTTTTCTGCTGGCAGGGGTGCAGAGAAAGTGAAGCTTGGAGAGTGAAGGTCTGTTGAAGTGGCAGGGGGTCGTGGTGGCGATGAGAGGCAGATAAATGAAGCAGAGGAAATAATACTATTTAGAGCTTGGTTTTCATTGTTTTCTTATTAACAGCCTTATTCTAGTGTAGTAGTGCAAAAAGGATACTGGGAAAGAGGTTGAAACAGAATTTGAGGTTATGTCTTATCTATAGATAATCAATGATTGGTTTTCCCCTTGGGCTTATAAAATGACACTAATTACAGCTATAGATTCCTAAGAGAAATCTGATCTTCGTATCATTATTCAACAAATATTTATTGAGTACTTACTAGGAGGAGGGCAGAATTTTGAAGGCTGGAGACGTATAGATGAGTAAGATGCTGGCTTTGCTATCAAGAAGCTTCTGTAGCGGAGATTGTCAAATAGTAGATAGCTACTGTGCAATGATAAATTCTCTCACATCTAGTATATGGAGTTCTGTGTTTGTGCTCAGCATTCAGGAAGGCTTTCCTGATAAGACAACACTTGAGTCTTGGAGTATGAATAGGTGCTTTTCAAGTGGTCTAGCGAGGAAAGGATTCTCCTGGAAATGGAAATGACGTATCAGAGGCATAGAATGGTGGACGGTGATTATATATTCATTATAAGCAGATCGCTATTTTTGGAACACAGAGTGCTGGAAGGAGGAAGGCAATAAGGTAGGAGAAGTGGCAGAATAGGATTATGAAGGATCTTGGAGGCCGTGTATCCTGCTGGTGATGGGGAGCCCCTAAAGGATTTTAAATGGGCGTGCCATCAGATTTGTATCTTAGAAAAAGAATTGATTTCAGTAAGAATATGTGGCATTGTGGGAGTAAAACTTTGTCAGGGCAGGCAGGCCATTTAATAGCATATTGCAATAGTCCAGGTGCGAGGTGATGGTAGATGGGGATGGATTCCAGAGATGTTTAAGAAGCAAAATCTCTGGAAGTTGGAGACCAAGTGGATAAAAGGAATGAGGGAAAGTGATTAAGAAGGTCTCCAGTGCACACGAGATAAATAACAGTTGGTGACATCTCACAGGTGGGATTGGTGTGTTGAGGGAGGAACTTTGATGTTTTTTTCGTTTATCTTTGTATTGCTTGTAAAATGTTTAACAAAGGCATACATTACTATAGTATTTTTTTATTGAGATTATGATAGTTTACAACCTTGTGAAATGTCACTTGTGCATTATTGTTTGTCAGCCGTGTTGTAGTGCACCGCTTCTCACTTTGTGCCCACCCCCCACTGCCCCTTTCCCCTGGTAGCCACTAATCTGTTCTCTTTGTCTACGTGATTAACTTCAACATATGAGTGGAGTCATACAGAGGTTGTCTTTCTCTATCTGGCTTATTTCACTTAACATAATACCCTCAAAGTCCATCCATGTCGTGAATGGGATGATTTTATCCTTTTTTATGGCTGAGTAGTATTCTATTGTATATATATACACCATATCTTCTTTATCCAATCATCAGTTGATGGGCACTTAGGTTGCTTCCACGTCCTGGCTATTGTAAATAATGCTGCGATGAACATAGGGGTGCATGGGACTTTTGGAATTGCTGGTTTCAAGTTCTTTGGATAGATACCCAGTAGTGGGATGGCTGGGTCATATGGTATTTCCCTTTTTAATGTTTTGAGAAAACTCCATACTGTTTTGCATAGGGGCTGCACGAGTTTGCATTCCCACCAGCAGTGTATGAGGGTTCCTCTTCTCTGCAAGCTCTCCACCATTTGTTACTTTTTGTTTTGGTTATTTTTGCATTCTAATGGGTGTAAGGTGCTATCTTAGTGTAGTTTTGATTTGCATTTCCCAGATGATCAGTGATGATGGACATCTTTTCATGTGCCTGTTGGCCATCTGTATATCTTCTTTGGAGAAATGTCTGTTCATGTCTCCTGCCCATTTTTTGATCCAGTGGTTTGGTTTTTCGTTGTTGAGTTGTGTGAGCTTTTTATATATTATGGAGATTAACCCTTTGCCAGATATACGACTTGCAAATATCTTTTCCCAATTAGTGGGATGTTTTTCTGTTTCCATCCTGTTTTCCCTTGCCTTGAAGAAGTTCTTTAGTCTGATGAAGTCCCATTTGTTTATTCTTTCTATTGTTTCTCTTGTCTGAGAAGACATGGTGTCCGAAAAGATCCTTTTAATACTGATGTCAAAGAGTGTACTCCCTGTGTTTTCTTCTAGAAGCCTTATGGTTTCAGGTCTTACCTTTAGATCTTTGATCCATTTTGAGTTTATTCTTCTGGGTGGTAAAAAAGAATGGTCAATTTTCATTCTTTTACATGTGGCTGTCCAGTTTTCCCAGCACCCTTTGTTGAAGAGACTTTCTCTTCTCCATCGTAGGCCCTCAGCTCCTTTGTCGAAGATTAGCTGTCCATAGATGTGTGGTTTTATTTCTGGGCTTTCAATTCTGTTCCATTGATCTGTGCACCTGTTTTTGTACCAATACCATGCTGTTTTGATTACTGTAGCTTTGTAGTATGTTTTGAAGTCAGGGATTGTGATGCCTCCAGCTTTGTCCTTTTTTCTGAGGATTGCTGTAGCAATTCGGGGTCATTTGTTGCCCCATGTGAATTTTAGGATTCTTTGTTCTATTTCTGCAAAGAATGTCATTGGGAATCTTATTGGGTAGCATTGAATCTGTAGGTTGCTTTAGGTAGAAGGGACATTTTAACTATGTTTATTCTTCCAATCCACCTGCATGGAATGTCTTTCCATCTCTTTAGGTCGTCATCAATTTCTTTCAGGAAAGTCTTGTAGTTTTCGTAGTATAGGTCTTTCACTTCCTTAGTTAAATTCACCCCAAGGTATTTTATTCTTTTTGTTGCGATTTTGAATGGTTTTGTGTTCCTGAGTTCTTTTTCTGTTAGTTCGTTATTAGAGTACAGAAATGCTACTGATTTATGTAAGTTGATTTTATACCCTGCAACTCTGCTGTAGTTGTTGATTATTTCTAATCGTTTTCCAATGGATTTTTTGTGGTTTTCCAAATATATAAGATCATGTCGTCTGCAAACAGTGAGAGTTTCACTTCTTCGCTCCCTATTTGGATTCCTTTTATTTCTTTTTCTTGCCTAATTGCTCTGGCCCAAACCTCCAGTACTATGTTGAATAAGAGTGGTGATAGAGGGTATCCTTGTCTCGTTCCTGTTCTCAGGGGGATGGCACTCAGTTTTAGCCCATTGAGTATGATGTTGGCTGTGGGTTTGTCATATATGGCCTTTATTATGTTGAGGTAATTTCCTTCTATCCCCATTTTGTTAAGACTTTCTATCATAAATGGCTGTTGGATCTTGTCAAATGCTTTCTCTGCTTCTATTGAGGTGATCATGTGGTTTTTAATCCTCAATTTGTTGATGTGGTCTATCACACGGATTGATTTGCAGATGTTGAACCATCCCTGTGTCCGTGGTATGAATCCCACTTGATCATGATGTATGATCCTTTGACGTATTGCTGAATTCAGGTTGCCAAAATTTTGTTGAGAATTTTTGCATCTATGTTCATCAGTGATATTGGCCTGTAGTTCTCCTTTTTTGTGCTGTCCTTGTCAGGCTTTGGTATCAGCGTGATGTTGGCCTCGTAAAATGTGTTAGGATGTGTTCCATTCTCCCTAACTTTTTTGGAATAGCTTGAAAAGGATAGGTATTAAATCCTCTCTGAAAGTTTGGTAGAATTCCCCAGGAAAGCCATCTGGTCCTGGGGATTTATTCTTTGGGATGCTTTTGATTTCTGTTTCAATCTCTTTCCTTGTGATTGGTCTGTTCAGATTGCCTGTTTCTTCTTGACTTAGCTTTGGGAGGTTGTAAGAGTTTAAGAATTTATCCATTTCCTCTAGGTTATCCATTTTGTTGGCATATAGCTTTTCATAGTATTCTCTTATAATCCGTTGTATTTCTGTGGAGTCTGTTGTTATTTCTCCTCTTTCATTTCTGATTTTGTTTATTTGAGCTTTCTCTCTTTTTTTCTTTGTTAGTCTGGCTAGGGGTTTGTCAATTTTATTTATCTTCTCAAAGAACCAGCTCTTTGTTTCATTGATCCTTTCTACTGCCTTTTTTGTTTCAGTAGCATTTATTTCTGCTCTGAGTTTTATTATTTCTCTCCTGCTAACTTTGGGCTTTGTTGGTTCTTCTTTTTCTAATTCAGTTAGGTGTAATTTGAGATTGCTTATTTGGGATTTTTCTTGTTTCTTAAGGTGTGCTTCTATTGCAGTGAATTTCTCTCAATACAGCTTTTGCTGCATCCCATATGAGTTGGTATGGCATGTTATCATTTTCATTTGTCTCCAGATATTTTTTGATTTCTTCTTTAATTTGTTCAATGATCCATTGCTTGTTCGATAGCATATTGTTTAGTCTCCACATCTTTGTTCTTTTCTCAGCTTTCTTCTTGTAATTAATTTCTAGCTTTATAGTATTATGATCAGAGAAGATGCTTGTTATTATTTCAATTTTTTTAAATTTGTAGAGGCTTGCCTTGTTTCCCAACATATGGTCTGTCCTTGAGAATGTTCCGTGCGCACTCGAGAAGAATGTGTATTCTGCCGTTTTTGGATGGAGTGCTCTATATATGTCTATTAAGTCCAACTGTTTTAGCTTTTTGTTTAATTCCACTGTTTCCTTGTTGATTTTCTGTCTGATGATTGGATAAAGAAGATATGGTATATATATATATATATATAATGGAATACTGCTCAGCCAGAAAAAAGGATAAAATCGTCCCATTCACAACAACAAGGATGGACCTTGAGGGTAATATTATGTTAAGTGAAATAAGCCAGATAGAGAAAGACAACCTCTGTATGACTCCACTCATCTGTGGAAGTTAAACATGTAGACAAAGAGAACAGATTAGTGGCTACCAGGGGAAAGGAGGGGTGGAGGTGGGCACAAAGTGAGAAGTGGTGCACCTACAACATGACTGACAAACAATAATGTACAACTGAAATTTCGCAAGGTTGTTAACTATCAAACTCAATAAAATTTTTTTCTAAAAAATGGATAATTTTATGTTATGTGAATTTCACCTCAATGTAGGAAAAACACATCACTACAAAGTCCAAAAAAAATCTTAAAGGATAGTAAGGAGTATTATAAACAAATTTGTGTCAATAAATTTTACAACTGAAAGAAATGCATACAATATGTATCTACGTTATGATTCTCTTTATATGAAAATGTGTGTACATGTATGTGTGTGTGTGTATTTATGACTAAATTGTTCCAAATTATTCTAAAGAATGGCTACGCCAATGTAGGTGCTCAGACGCAATGTATAAGAGTACCTGTTGCCCCCCAACTTCAGAAATAATCTTGCAAAGCAAGATTGCCTCAGCATTTACACTTCAAAAACCTGTGCTGCAGGACAGTTTGCACAGGGACCTCTGTATGAGGAGGAAGATAGCAGGGTCAGCATTTGCCCAGGTCATGGGCCCTAGGGAATTGAGGGAACCGGCAGGAGAATGAGTAACTGGAAGACTGTGGCATCTGAGGTGGCTAGGGAAGGAGCCCGAGGATGTGGAAGCCTGAGGATGTAAAGAGACGAAGTAGACGGGCCATGCAATGGTTTCCAATGCCCCTGCCCATGAGGGAACTCAGACAGCTCGGAGAGCCTGAGTTG
>NW_025798647.1:0-6806 GCF_021613505.1 Equus quagga
TGTACCAATGATTAGAAAACATGAGAAAGAGGGAGACAAGGGCATGGCTCACCCATGGACCCACGGCAAACAGCTTGAAAATCTTTAGTAGTACTTTTTTTCCCCTAATCCCTCTTAGGCTGTTCAGCCCCTAAGGGTTCTCAAATCTAGCCCCCTCCACCCAGTGTCTCACCCCGCTGCTCCCTCTCTCTTCTCTCTGCCAAATCCCCTCTTTCCCTGAAACATTTTTAATTTTTACTTAATTTTACAGAGCAGTTGTGCTGGACCACGACCCACAGGACCAAACTCATCTTAATTTAGGGAGTGGGCTTCTCTTTAGCATAAATTCTAGTGAGCATAAATGTCATTATATTTAACAAAACTTGTTGGTTTTTGTTTGTTTTTGCTGAGAAAGTTTCGCCCTGAGCTAACACCTGTGCCAGTTTTCTTCTATTTTGTATGTGGGACACTACCACAGCATGGCCACTGACAACTGGTGTAGATCTGCGCCCAAGAACTGAGCTCAGGCTGCCAAAGCAGAGCACGCAGAACTTAACCAGTAGTCCATTGGGCTGGCTCCTGTGTCTTAATCACACCTATGGTTACTTCTTCCATTAAAGATTTTATGGTTTTTTTTCGCTTCTACTTTGTCTTTTCACCAAAATTCCCATTGGTATCTCTATACCTTTTTAAACAATAGTGTCATTTTTATTGATGGTGTAGATGTATTTATTTCATCTCCCCATGCTAGCTAGTCATTTAATAGTCCTAACTCTTACAGCTTCATTATTTAGTGCTAAACTGCTGAAATGGAGCCCTGTGTCATGTCCTCCCTCTGCCTGCCTGCATTGCCTCGCTGAGTCTGAAGAATCAGTCTGGGCTGTAGACAGTCCTTTCCATCCCATGTGAGAGGGTTTACCAGTAACGACAGCTTGTTTGTTGACTTGTCTTCTCCTGCATCCACAGCTTCACCATCGTCTCCTCCCAAAAGAAAGGTACACTTCAAGCTCACCACTCTCACATACCCTACCTATACTGCAGGAGGCATCTCTGTTCAGTAAAATCCCTCCACATATCTTTGCATCTCTGGCTTTTTTTTTTTTTTTTTTGCTGAGAAAGATTCTCCCTGAGCTAACATCTGTGACCAATCATCTTCTTTTTGCTTGAGGAAGATTTACCCTGAGCTAACATCAGCAGCCAGTTTTCCTCTATTTTGTGTGTGGGTCGTCACCACAGCATGGCCAAGTGGTGTAGGTCCAGACCCAGGAACTTAACCCAGGCCATTGAAGCAGAACACACCGAACTTAACCACCAAGCCACCGGGCCAGCCCCTCTAGCATTGTTTTTTAGTAGCACATCTGGTCCTAACTTCCCCTAAGGTCCCCAGGACTCACAATTGTGAAAACATGCTTTAAAGTCTGAGCAAGTTAATTCCACCGAAAAAATTTCCAGGTGAGAAGGGATTATAAGAATGGCACAATGAATGTGGTCTTCAAAGTGGCCTTGTTGTTAGGCAGGCTGAGAAACTGATCCAGATTAAAGGAGACCGAAGACACGTGACAAGTAATGCAGTTTGTGATTGTAGACTGAATCCTGTAAAGGAGGCTCAAAAAAAAAAAAGTCACAAAGGACATTACTCAATAAATTGTCAAAAGTGGAATATGAATGGGAGATTAGTTAAAAGTTGTATGCCAATGTTAAATTTGCTGAAGGGGATAACCTGTTGTATGTAAGAATATCTTTTTCTTAAGAAATACGCAATGAAATATTCAAGGAGAAAGTGCATGATGCATGAAATGTATTCCCAAATATTCAGGAATGTATGCATGTTTTTCATATGTGTGTGTGTGTTCATATAGAGAGAGAAGGGGAGGGAGGGAAGGAGACAGAAACAGACGAAGACAGAGGAGAGAGATGGAAAATGGGTCAAATATTAACAGGTAAATCTGGATAAAGGATGTGTGGTTGTTTACCATCCATGCAACTTTTCCACAAGTTTATTTCCAAATAAATATGTTTTAAAAATGAGCCATTGACTGTTGTCCTGAATTTTACCTAACCTTTGAGATTTGTGGCTTTGATTCCAGCAGCTGCCACCACCAGCATACCTAGACCCCAGAAGTGTGCAATGGTGACTTTAAAACAGTTAACTTAGGTTCTGTGCCAGGCAAGAAACCCAGGATCCTCTTTGCATATTTGAAGCGTGCTAACATTTCAACAGGGTTACAAAATACTGGAAAGAGCACCCCCCCCCCAAAAAAAAAGATTTTTAAAAATTATACACAATACAAAAAACCAAGAAAAAGAACAAAAAATTCAACGTGTACAGCATGGAACCCTTAATTTCTTTCCTATTTGGTGTCACCAGGTCTTCGGTCTTCTGGCATTTTGAGATGTAAGTTGGTTTGCTGGCAGTTCGTCTGCTCTGCTAGTCTGCTAGTTACCACACCTCCACTGGATTTCCATCTTCCAAAAATGTGTTGACGTCTTTTGTCCTGTCCTCTCCTTGTCATCCTCAAGTGCTTATTCTTTTTGTGTCCTTGCCTTGTTTTAACAGGTTTATTGAAATATAGTTCACATACCTTACAATTCACCTGTTTAAAGTGTATAATTCCATGGTTTTTAGTGTATTCACAGACATGTGTAACCATCACTACAGTCAGTTTGAAAACATTTTCATGGCTTCAAAAACAAACCTTGTGACCTTTAGCCACCATCTCTCCCTCCCCTCATACCCCCAGCCCTAAGCAACCACTAATCTACTTTCCATCTCTCTAGATTTCCATATTCTGGACATTTCACACGAATGGAATAGTATGTGGCTGCGACTGGCCTCTTCGCATGGTTCATCCATGTTGTAACATGTATCAGTACTTTTATTGCCAAAAACTACTACGTTGTCTAGATATACCACATTTTATTTACCCAGACATCGGTTGATGGACGTTTAGGTTGTTTCCATTATTTGACTGTTATGAATAGTACTACTGTGAACATTTGTGTACAAGTTTTTGTGTGCCCACGTTTTCATTTCTCTTGAGTATGTACCTAGAAGTGAAATTTCTAGGGCATATCGTAACTGTGTGTTTAACTTTTGAGGAACCGTCAGATTGTTTTCCAAAACACCACCATTTTTCATTCCCACCAGCAGTGTATGAGGGTTCCCGTTTCTCCACGTTCTCACCAACACTCATTATTATCTGACTTTTTTATCCTAGCCATCCTGTTTGTGAAGTGCTATCTCATAGTGGTTTTGATTTGCATTTTCCTGATGACTATTAATGTTGAGCATCTTTCCACCTAATCTTTTTAACGGTGTTTTGGGAAGGAGAGGAGTTAAGTGTTTGAGCTGCTATGTTTAACTCAAAACACAATAGCTCATTGTAAATGTATGACAGGAAAAATTTTCTTCTGAATATTTGAAAACACATAGTGATGTCAAGTCTTTATCACATGTACAGCTTTCTCCTTCTGTACTCTCTGCATGCTGTAGTCACTGTGTTATTAAGGGACTGCAACACCGTGCACTGCATTTGCTCAGGAAGATTCCTTTCTATGAGGGGTTGAGGGAGGAGTTCACTCGGGTGACTCCTCAGGCTTCACTGCAGGGCCGAGCAGAACTGATGGCCAAAGCCTCTAAAGCTCAGTGCTTTTGGTCCCCACGGCTGTGTCCATCTGTTGTGGGTCAGTGTGCCCCACAGGTGTAACTGTCAAAAAATCGTGAGAACTGTGACACAGGCACAAAGCATACGTCTGAGAGACGGGTGGCAGGATGTTCTGATGGGCTTCTGCCCTTTAACCATAGTGTAGGAGATGGGCCGTATCACACATGCCAGATGACAACTCTGAGAGCGGGGTGAGGGGTACATGGGAAGATACACTGCTCTCATACATGTTTAAACATTTCTGTAATGGAAAGCTTAAAACAGTGAAAGTTGGGTGCCTCATAAGGAGACGGAGGGGACGAGAGGATACCTGGCAAGGGGTCTCAGTCTGTGAAGACGAGGGTTTAGCTCTCGCAATAAGGACATTTCAGGAAGTATAATTCCATTGAGGTTAGGAAAGAAACCTCTTTTCATATAACAGGAAAGAAGGAAAGGAGTAATGGGAAAGGGTTTTTGTGAAGGTGTTTTGACGGAAAGTTCCTATCTCATGGCTTCTAGCTCCTCTGTGAATGGTGGTCCAGTACATCTACTGAGCAAGTGGAGACAGCCTAAGTTTGAGGAAAGTGAAGGAGATTTGAAATAAAGTAGAGAGGCAGCAGAGAGAATGGACTAAGGAAACAGTGACCTAAGCCCCATTTGTTTTCCTCACGTGTTGGTAAGCATGGAGTCATTATTTGTGGAATGAGCCAAGGTTTTCCAGCTAGTGCTCGGGCTGAATTTATCGTGGCACCAGTAGATTCCATTGTGAGATTTAATCCAATAGCGATCAGTTACTTATAGGAAGGCGTTTCTGGAAAAGGCAGAGATGAAATTTTGCCAGACAGGAGGGATTAAAGGGGATTAGTTGGGGCCCATTTTTAATGGACCTTTTTAAATGTTGGTTACCTGACAGACCATCAAATTGACCTTGGAGAGGGAGGAAATGAAGACAGGAGCTAGGTGGATAGATGAAGGGTAAGTGGAAAGATGAATGGCCTAGAGTTAAAAATTACTAAGGGGCCTGTACACCAGAAGGATCAGGGATGAGGCCAAAGGGTGGAATGTCAAACTGTGTTAATCCAGATGTCAGAAATGTTCCTGGTGATAAGCCCTGGAGTGTGGCAGTAACTGTCCTGGAATGGAAGTAAAGGACCCTAAGATGAGAAGATGTAGGATCTGAGGGGTCGGGCTATTGGCTGGTCCATCCACATGGATGTTCGAGCCCTCCACGGCCTCCTCACCTCTTCGGTTCTCTGCCCTGGGCCCTGTCCCACCTTTTGGCCCTCCTAGGGCCTCCACAGAATCTGCATTATTTTTTGACCCTAAGCTTCAGACATTGGAGGGTCAATGGCATAACTCTGGACAAGAAAATACAAGTGTGGAGTGAGAGAGGGCTGTGGTGGACATCGGTTTTGTTTTGTTTTCTCTTTTAAGACCTAGCATTCACAAGTCTTTCTGCAAGAACTACCTCAAGTGCCCTCTAGGGCACTCACCCCATGTTTGAGTCCCAGTCTATACAAGTGGAGTTGCCTTACCTCCAGGCCCTATTGTAAGGGTGGGTATGTGTGCAGTCCATGGTGAGTCCCCCAAACATCTGTAACCTGGTGCATAGTCTAGGACTCGCCTCTGGTTCATGAGCTGCAGGTGTTCTTGGGGAGACCAACCATGGCTCCACCGAGGCCATGAATATCAAAGGAGGCACCTCCATCCTGAATGTGAACTTTAGACAGTAAGGGCAAGATCTTGTGTATTTCCATCAAGCATGGATGGAAGAAAGGCACCAAGATCACCTTCCCCAGGAAGGGGATGCCATGCCTGATGACCTCCCTGCAGATATTGTTTTAGTGCTCAAAGAGCAGCCCCATGCCTTTTCAGAATAAGGCATCAGTGTGCTGTGCAGTGCTCTGATAAGCTTCAAGGAAGTGGTGCCTGGATCAGATTGAGGAAGGGGCAGGGGGAACAGGACAGGGTGACAATATGGATGATGAGACATAAACCTTTGTTCCACCAGCAAGGTCATTCCTTCCCCTCTTCAGTTTTTCTTACCTTCCCACTCCGTCTAAGGCATCTTTTCCTTACTCTCGGCTTTATTTTACCCTGGGAGGTAGGTGGCTGCCTGATCAACATTACTACCACTGACAGCCAAGTGATGCTTTTGCTCTGCAACAAAATGTCATCAATCAGCAATCTGAAGAAATACCCAGGGAGGGGAACCACTTCCCCCAGCTGTCTTTCCAGTAAGGAAACTTCAGTGTAAAGTGTAAAGTATGCTTCCCCAACACATTAAGATAACCCACGTGACAGATTCTTAAGTAGCATCTGTGCTGTTCCTAGCCCCTCCCCCACCAGCACAGAATTCACTGCAGCAGTAACCCCCAAACACTTCTCTCCAGGATTCACCCACCTGTGGGGTCCTCCGGTCACTGACTTATAAATCATGATGAAGCCACTGTTTCTTCTTCACTGTTATTGTCTGAAAAATGTACCTGTCCTTGACCCTCTTCAGATATAGAAGACCTGTCTTCCCTACTGCTCTGCAGGATATGAAACATCCAGTGAGGGGAAGGTCTGGGCTGTTCTACATTTTCGTTAAGGCTAAGCTAAGAGGCAGGAGACAGAGCCCATCTCAAACTCATCAGGGAGGAAATGGGCTTTGGGGGACACGTCATATCTCTGTCAACAAGAGCTCCAGGGGACTGGTCACCTGTTAGAAACCAAAGGAAGAGAACAGTAAGAGCTGGACTAACTCTTCCTTTCCCAAAGCACAAGCTCTGAGTTACCCGAAACCCATGCCCCCAACACAGTACACAGAGAAGACTTCACTATTCTTAGAGAATCATTTATTTGGGAGAATCAATGTTCTCCATGAGAAGGAATTATTTGGGGGCAGGAAGTTTTCCTCTCTGGAAATGCTGGAGAAGCATTTTCTGGTGACATAGCAGAGACAGATCTCTGAACACTGTACCTTCAGCAGTGGTGAGAGTGGCTGGAGGGCCCTGGATGGCTTGGCTCCTGCAGGTGGGTCTTGGATGGGGCACATGTTCCCTGTGGGGCACAGATGAGGGATACCACTCATCTGATAGCTGGTTCCTAAAGGCCACAGCTTTCTGGGGGTGTCCGTCCTCATCTCGGATCCGTCTAATATTTGCAGGATCACTCTGGCCAGCAAAGACAGCTTCTTGG
>NW_025798648.1:0-6799 GCF_021613505.1 Equus quagga
TGTACCAATGATTAGAAAACATGAGAAAGAGGGAGACAAGGGCATGGTTCACCCGTGGACCCACGGCAAACAACTTGAAAATCTTTAGTAGTACTTTTTTCCCCCAAATCCCTCTTAGGCTGTTCAGCCCCTAAGGGTTCTCAAATCTAGCCCCCTCCACCCAGTGTCTCACCCCGCTGCTCCCTCTCTCTTCTCTCTGCCAAATCCCCTCTTTCCCTGAAACATTTTTAATTTTTACTTAATTTTACAGAGCAGTTGTGCTGGACCACGACCCACAGGACCAAACTCATCTTAATTTAGGGAGTGGGCTTCTCTTTAGCATAAATTCTAGTGAGCATAAATGTCATTATATTTAACAAAACTTGTTGGTTTTTGTTTGTTTTTGCTGAGAAAGTTTCGCCCTGAGCTAACACCTGTGCCAGTTTTCTTCTATTTTGTATGTGGGACACTACCACAGCATGGCCACTGACAACTGGTGTAGATCTGCGCCCAAGAACTGAGCTCAGGCTGCCAAAGCAGAGCACGCAGAACTTAACCAGTAGTCCATTGGGCTGGCTCCTGTGTCTTAATCACACCTATGGTTACTTCTTCCATTAAAGATTTTATGGTTTTTTTCGCTTCTACTTTGTCTTTTCACCAAAATTCCCATTGGTATCTCTATACCTTTTTAAACAATAGTGTCATTTTTATTGATGGTGTACATGTATTTATTTCATCTCCCCATGCTAGCTAGTCATTTAATAGTCCTAACTCTTACAGCTTCATTATTTAGTGCTAAACTGCTGAAATGGAGCCCTGTGTCATGTCCTCCCTCTGCCTGCCTGCATTGCCTCGCTGAGTCTGAAGAATCAGTCTGGGCTGTAGACAGTCCTTTCCATCCCATGTGAGAGGGTTTACCAGTAACGACAGCTTGTTTGTTGACTTGTCTTCTCCTGCATCCACAGCTTCACCATCGTCTCCTCCCAAAAGAAAGGTACACTTCAAGCTCACCACTCTCACATACCCTACCTATACTGCAGGAGGCATCTCTGTTCAGTAAAATCCCTCCACATATCTTTGCATCTCTGGCTTTTTTTTTTTTTTTTTGCTGAGAAAGATTCTCCCTGAGCTAACATCTGTGACCAATCATCTTCTTTTTGCTTGAGGAAGATTTACCCTGAGCTAACATCAGCAGCCAGTTTTCCTCTATTTTGTGTGTGGGTCGTCACCACAGCATGGCCAAGTGGTGTAGGTCCAGACCCAGGAACTTAACCCAGGCCATTGAAGCAGAACACACCGAACTTAACCACCAAGCCACCGGGCCAGCCCCTCTAGCATTGTTTTTTAGTAGCACATCTGGTCCTAACTTCCCCTAAGGTCCCCAGGACTCACAATTGTGAAAACATGCTTTAAAGTCTGAGCAAGTTAATTCCACCGAAAAAATTTCCAGGTGAGAGGGGATTATAAGAATGGCACATTGAGCGTGGTCTTCAAAAGTGGCCCTGTTGTTAGGCAGGCTGAGAAACTGATCCAGATTAAAGGAGACCGAAGACACATGACAAGTAATGCAGTTTGTGATTGTAGACTGAATCCTGTAAAGGAGGCTCAAAAAAAAAGCCACAAAGGACATTACTCAATAAATTGTCAAAAGTGGAATATGAATGGGAGATTAGTTAAAAGTTTTATGCCAATGTTAAGTTTGCTGAAGTTGATAACCTGCTGTATGTAAGAATATCTTTTTCTTAAATAAATAATGAAATATTCAAGGAGAAAGTGCATGATGCATGAAATGTATTCCCAAATATTCAGGAATGTATGCATGTTTTTTATATGTGTGTGTTCATATAGAGAGAGAAGGGGAGGGAGGGAAGGAGACAGAAACAGACGAAGACAGAGGAGAGAGATGGAAAATGGGTCAAATATTAACAGGTAAATCTGGATAAAGGATGTGTGGTTGTTTACCATCCATGCAACTTTTCCACAAGTTTATTTCCAAATAAATATGTTTTAAAAATGAGCCATTGACTGTTGTCCTGAATTTTACCTAACCTTTGAGATTTGTGGCTTTGATTCCAGCAGCTGCCACCACCAGCATACCTAGACCCCAGAAGTGTGCAATGGTGACTTTAAAACAGTTAACTTAGGTTCTGTGCCAGGCAAGAAACCCAGGATCCTCTTTGCATATTTGAAGCGTGCTAACATTTCAACAGGGTTACAAAATACTGGAAAGAGCACCCCCCCCCCAAAAAAAAAGATTTTTAAAAATTATACACAATACAAAAAACCAAGAAAAAGAACAAAAAATTCAACGTGTACAGCATGGAACCCTTAATTTCTTTCCTATTTGGTGTCACCAGGTCTTCGGTCTTCTGGCATTTTGAGATGTAAGTTGGTTTGCTGGCAGTTCGTCTGCTCTGCTAGTCTGCTAGTTACCACACCTCCACTGGATTTCCATCTTCCAAAAATGTGTTGACGTCTTTTGTCCTGTCCTCTCCTTGTCATCCTCAAGTGCTTATTCTTTTTGTGTCCTTGCCTTGTTTTAACAGGTTTATTGAAATATAGTTCACATACCTTACAATTCACCTGTTTAAAGTGTATAATTCCATGGTTTTTAGTGTATTCACAGACATGTGTAACCATCACTACAGTCAGTTTGAAAACATTTTCATGGCTTCAAAAACAAACCTTGTGACCTTTAGCCACCATCTCTCCCTCCCCTCATACCCCCAGCCCTAAGCAACCACTAATCTACTTTCCATCTCTCTAGATTTCCATATTCTGGACATTTCACACGAATGGAATAGTATGTGGCTGCGACTGGCCTCTTCGCATGGTTCATCCATGTTGTAACATGTATCAGTACTTTTATTGCCAAAAACTACTACGTTGTCTAGATATACCACATTTTATTTACCCAGACATCGGTTGATGGACGTTTAGGTTGTTTCCATTATTTGACTGTTATGAATAGTACTACTGTGAACATTTGTGTACAAGTTTTTGTGTGCCCACGTTTTCATTTCTCTTGAGTATGTACCTAGAAGTGAAATTTCTAGGGCATATCGTAACTGTGTGTTTAACTTTTGAGGAACCGTCAGATTGTTTTCCAAAACACCACCATTTTTCATTCCCACCAGCAGTGTATGAGGGTTCCCGTTTCTCCACGTTCTCACCAACACTCATTATTATCTGACTTTTTTATCCTAGCCATCCTGTTTGTGAAGTGCTATCTCATAGTGGTTTTGATTTGCATTTCCCTGATGACTATTAATGTTGAGCATCTTTCCATCTAATCTTTTTAACAGTGTTTTGGGAAGGAGAGGAGTTAAGTGTTTGAGCTGCTATGTTTAACTCAAAACACAATAGCTCCTTGTAAATATATGACAGGAAAAATTTTATTCTGAATATTTGAAAACACATAGTGATGTCAAGTCCTTATCACATGTACAGCTTTCTCCTTCTGTACTCTCTGCATGCTGTAGTCACTGTGTTATTAAGGGACTGCAACACCGTGCACTGCATTTGCTCAGGAAGATTCCTTTCTATGAGGGGTTGAGGGAGCAGTTCACTTGGGTGACTCCTCAGGCTTGACTGCAGGGCCGAGCAGAACTGATGGCCAAAGCCTCTAAAGCTCAGTGCTTTTGGTCCCCACCCACGGCTGTGTCCATCTGTTGTGGGTCAGTGTGCCCCACAGGAGTAACTGTCAAAAAATTTTGAGAACTGTGACACGGGCACAAAGCATACGTCTGAGAGACGGGTTGCAGGATGTTCTGATGGGCTTCTGCCCTTTAACCATAGTGTAGGAGATGGGCAGTATCACACGTGCCAGATGACAACTCTGAGAGCGGGGTGAGGGGTACATGGGAAGATACACTGCTCTCATACGTGTTTAAACATTTCTGTAATGGAAAGCTTAAAACAGTGAAAGTTGGGTGCCTCATAAGGAGACAGAGGGGACGAGAGGATACCTGGCAAGGGGTCTCAGTCTGTGAAGACAAGGGTTTAGCTCTCGCAATAAGGACATTTCAGGAAGTGTAATTCCATTGAGGTTAGGAAGGAAACCTCTTTTCATATACCAGGAAAGAAGGAAAGGAGGAATGGGAAAGGGTTTTCGTGAAGGTGTTTTGACGGAAAGTTCCTATCTCATGGCTTCTAGCTCCTCTGTGAATGGTGGTCCAGTACATCTACTGAGCAAGTGGAGATGGCCTAAGTTTGAGGAAAGTGAAGGAGATTTGAAATAAAGTAGAGAGGCAGCAGAGAGAATGGACTAAGGAAACAGTGACCTAAGCCCCATTTGTTTTCCTCACGTGTTGGTAAGCATGGAGTCATTATTTGTGGAATGAGCCAAGGTTTTCCAGCTAGTGCTCGGGCTGAATTTATCGTGGCACCAGTAGATTCCATTGTGAGATTTAATCCAATAGCGATCAGTTACTTATAGGAAGGCGTTTCTGGAAAAGGCAGAGATGAAATTTTGCCAGACAGGAGGGATTAAAGGGGATTAGTTGGGGCCCATTTTTAATGGACCTTTTTAAATGTTGGTTACCTGACAGACCATCAAATTGACCTTGGAGAGGGAGGAAATGAAGACAGGAGCTAGGTGGATAGATGAAGGGTAAGTGGAAAGATGAATGGCCTAGAGTTAAAAATTACTAAGGGGCCTGTACACCAGAAGGATCAGGGATGAGGCCAAAGGGTGGAATGTCAAACTGTGTTAATCCAGATGTCATAAGTGTTCCTGGGGATAAGCCCTGGAGTGTGGCAGTAACTGTCCTGGAATGGAAGTAAAGGACCCTAAGATGAGATGATGTAGGATCTGAGGGGTCGGGCTATTGGCTGGTCCATCCACATGGATGTTCGAGCCCTCCACGGCCTCCTCACCTCTTCGGTTCCCTGCCCTGGGCCCTGTCCCACCTTTTGTCCCTCCTAGGGCCTCCACAGAATCTGCATTATTTTTTGACCCTAAGTTTCAGACATTGGAGGGTCAATGGCATAACTCTGGACAAGAAAATACAAGTGTGGAGTGAGAGAGGGCTGTGGTGGACATTGGTTTTGTTTTGTTTTTTCTTTTAAGACCTAGCATTCACAAGTCTTTCTGGAAGAACTACCTCAAGTGCCCTCTAGGGCACTCACCCCATGTTTGAGTCCCAGTCTATACAAGTGGAGTTGCCTTCCCTCCAGGCCCTATTGTAAGGGTGGGTATGTGTGCAGTCCATGGTGAGTCCCCCAAACATCTGTAACCTGGTGCATAGTCTGGGACTCGCCTCTGGTTCATGAGCTGCAGGTGTTCTTGGGGAGACCAACCATGGCTCCACCAAGGCCATGAATATCAAAGGAGGCACCTCCATCCTGAACATGAACTTTAGACAGTAAGGGCAAGATCTTGTGTATTTCCATCAAGCATGGATGGAAGAAAGGCACCAAGATCACCTTCCCCAGGAAGGGGATGCCATGCCTGATGACCTCCCTGCAGATATTGTTTTAGTGCTCAAAGAGCAGCCCCATGTCTTTTCAGAATAAGGCATCAGTGTGCTGTGCAGTGCTCTGATAAGCTTCAAGGAAGTGGTGCCTGGATCAGATTGAGGAAGGGGCAGGGGGAACAGGACAGGGTGACAATATGGATGATGAGGCATAAACCTTTGTTCCACCAGCAAGGCCATTCCTTCCCCTCTTCAGTTTTTCTTACCTTCCCACTCCGTCTAAGGCATCTTTTCCTTACTCTCGACTTTATTTTACCCTGGGAGGTAGGTGGCTGCCTGATCAACATTACTACCACTGACAGCCAAGTGATGCTTTTGCTCTGCAACAAAATGTCATCAATCAGCAATCTGAAGAAATACCCAGGGAGGGGAACCACTTCCCCCAGCTGTCTTTCCAGTAAGGAAACTTCAGTGTAAAGTGTAAAGTATGCTTCCCCAACACATTAAGATAACCCACGTGACAGATTCTTAAGTAGCATCTGTGCTGTTCCTAGCCCCTCCCCCACCAGCACAGAATTCACTGCAGCAGTAACCCCCAAACACTTCTCTCCAGGATTCACCCACCTGTGGGGTCCTCCGGTCACTGACTTATAAATCATGATGAAGCCACTGTTTCTTCTTCACTGTTATTGTCTGAAAAATGTACCTGTCCTTGACCCTCTTCAGATATAGAAGACCTGTCTTCCCTACTGCTCTGCAGGATATGAAACATCCATTGAGGGGAAGGTGTGGGCTGCTCTACATTTTCGTTAAGGCTAAGCTAAGAGGCAGGAGACAGAGACCATCTCAAACTAATCAGGGAGGAAATGGGCTTTGGAGGGCACGTCATATCTCTGTCAACAAGAGCTCCAGGGGACTGGTCACCTGTTAGAAACCAAAGGAAGAGAACAGTAAGAGCTGGACTAACTCTTCCTTTCCCAAAGCACAAGCCCTGAGTTACCCGAAACCCATGCCCCCAACACAGTACACAGAGAAGACTTCACTATTCTTAGAGAATCATTTATTTGGGAGAATCAATGTTCTCCATAAGAAGGAATTATTTGGGGGCAGGAAGTTTTCCTCTCTGGAAATGCTGGAGAAGCATTTTCTGGTGACATAGCAGAGACAGGTCTCTGAACACCGTGCCTTGAGCAGTGGTGAGAGTGGCTGGAGGGCCCTGGCTGGCTTGGCTCCTGCATGTGGGGCTTGGATGGGGCACATGTTCCCTGCGGGGCACAGATGAGGGATACCACTGATCTAATAGCTGGTTCCTAAAGGCCACAACTTTCTGGTGGTGTCCGTCCTCATCTCTTATCCGTCTAATATTTGCAGGATCACTCTGGCCAGCAAAGACAGCTTCTTGG
>NW_025798649.1:0-1547 GCF_021613505.1 Equus quagga
TTGACCTGTGCTCCTCACATGGTGGTTTCGAGCATCACATGAGATAAGGTATGTGAAAGTACTTTACAAATGAAGCAACATACACATATGAACCTTGTTAATATCATTGACCATTTGACCTCATCTGCTGATTCTTAGGGCTTTCAGAGTTTAATGTCCCAAAGGTCTCCCATAAAGGGACTCCTGTCTAACATCTATGCTTCTACCCACTCCCTCCATAACCCACTCTCCTGGTTGCCCAGGTTGGAGACGTTACAAGAGGGAAACAGAGGACATAAGGAAGCTGATTTCCATTCTGAAAAGGTAACCAGTCTTTCTACTTCTTTCTTGATCCCTCTTTAGCATGTTCTATGCAATTCCAGGGATTCAGTGCAGCCTGCCCTAGTCATGCCAGGGGGTTGCCATAGGAACGGGTATGTGAATGAAGGCCTTGGGGTGAGGGCTGTTGAGTGTATTGTGAAGTCATGGATGTGGGGCAATGTGAAGGGGCAGCAGGCTTCAGGTGGCCCCTCCCCCCACCCCAGGCCAGCAGGTCCTCCTTTCTTCTGGTCCTGGCTGCAGCTTTGTATCTCCTGTCTCCCACAGCCCCTCGGGCCAGCATCACGATACCACCCGCTTTCGTCAACTGTTATGTCCAGACCCCTCTTGTGAGGTGTGTAATAACACAACTGCGGAGGTCAATCGGCTGCTGTTCCTGGAGGACCTGGAAGATGATACTCTCTCTGTGTCCTCTTTGGCTTCCACAGCTTCTGTGACTGAGTCATCATTCACTCTGTCCTCTGCCTTCTCAGAAGTCCCTCCAGGAGGCCTAACACCAGCCCCTCCACCTGAGCCTTCCCCACCGCCCCCCTCCATTCTTTCACCTAACCCAATGACACCCTTAGCTGAGTTTCACTCACCCTCACCAATGGGTCACTCTATGCCACCAGAGCCTTTTCCTTCCTTGGATTCCGAATTCCCAGTGAACCATTCCCCACCCCAACCCCTTGCCTTTCCCCCTCTGCCACCACATGGCACTCAGACAGTGGATCTTGTTCTCCAACCAGAGGCCACTTTGTCTGTGCATAACATCTTCTCTCTTGACTCAACCCTTCCCCAAGATGTCAACCTCTTACCAAACGTCTCCCAGACAATGGATCCCACTGATTCATTGACTTGTCATCACACACCACCAACCCTGTCTGTTTCACCACCACGAGACAGTGCTTTAACTGTGACTCAATCTGATTCACTTTCCACCTTATTGAAGCCCGAGCTGGAGAACTCATCTCCAGATAGCCCTGGTGGGTTGTCTACTTGTGTCCCACCAATCAAAGGCACTGACCCTTCAAGCCTCTCGGTTTCAGAATTCTCCACGTGGCAAGCTCATGCCAAAGACTTGTTCCCTTCCACTTTGGCACAATGTGATTTCAACCAAGAGCTTCTTGCCCTCCACTCTTCAGAGGGCTTTTTGAGGGGAGACCTTGCCAACAACCTTGTGGAACCTGGTAACCTCCCATTTCTCAGCCCTGATGTCCTGGCACTCTTGGAGAGACAAGTCCAAAAGA
>NW_025798650.1:0-1547 GCF_021613505.1 Equus quagga
TCTTTTGGACTTGTCTCTCCAAGAGTGCCAGGACATCAGGGCTGAGAAATGGGAGGTTACCAGGTTCCACAAGGTTGTTGGCAAGGTCTCCCCTCAAAAAGCCCTCTGAAGAGTGGAGGGCAAGAAGCTCTTGGTTGAAATCACATTGTGCCAAAGTGGAAGGGAACAAGTCTTTGGCATGAGCTTGCCACGTGGAGAATTCTGAAACCGAGAGGCTTGAAGGGTCAGTGCCTTTGATTGGTGGGACACAAGTAGACAACCCACCAGGGCTATCTGGAGATGAGTTCTCCAGCTCGGGCTTCAATAAGGTGGAAAGTGAATCAGATTGAGTCACAGTTAAAGCACTGTCTCGTGGTGGTGAAACAGACAGGGTTGGTGGTGTGTGATGACAAGTCAATGAATCAGTGGGATCCATTGTCTGGGAGACGTTTGGTAAGAGGTTGACATCTTGGGGAAGGGTTGAGTCAAGAGAGAAGATGTTATGCACAGACAAAGTGGCCTCTGGTTGGAGAACAAGATCCACTGTCTGAGTGCCATGTGGTGGCAGAGGGGGAAAGGCAAGGGGTTGGGGTGGGGAATGGTTCACTGGGAATTCGGAATCCAAGGAAGGAAAAGGCTCTGGTGGCATAGAGTGACCCATTGGTGAGGGTGAGTGAAACTCAGCTAAGGGTGTCATTGGGTTAGGTGAAAGAATGGAGGGGGGCGGTGGGGAAGGCTCAGGTGGAGGGGCTGGTGTTAGGCCTCCTGGAGGGACTTCTGAGAAGGCAGAGGACAGAGTGAATGATGACTCAGTCACAGAAGCTGTGGAAGCCAAAGAGGACACAGAGAGAGTATCATCTTCCAGGTCCTCCAGGAACAGCAGCCGATTGACCTCCGCAGTTGTGTTATTACACACCTCACAAGAGGGGTCTGGACATAACAGTTGACGAAAGCGGGTGGTATCGTGATGCTGGCCCGAGGGGCTGTGGGAGACAGGAGATACAAAGCTGCAGCCAGGACCAGAAGAAAGGAGGACCTGCTGGCCTGGGGTGGGGGGAGGGGCCACCTGAAGCCTGCTGCCCCTTCACATTGCCCCACATCCATGACTTCACAATACACTCAACAGCCCTCACCCCAAGGCCTTCATTCACATACCCGTTCCTATGGCAACCCCCTGGCATGACTAGGGCAGGCTGCACTGAATCCCTGGAATTGCATAGAACATGCTAAAGAGGGATCAAGAAAGAAGTAGAAAGACTGGTTACCTTTTCAGAATGGAAATCAGCTTCCTTATGTCCTCTGTTTCCCTCTTGTAACGTCTCCAACCTGGGCAACCAGGAGAGTGGGTTATGGAGGGAGTGGGTAGAAGCATAGATGTTAGACAGGAGTCCCTTTATGGGAGACCTTTGGGACATTAAACTCTGAAAGCCCTAAGAATCAGCAGATGAGGTCAAATGGTCAATGATATTAACAAGGTTCATATGTGTATGTTGCTTCATTTGTAAAGTACTTTCACATACCTTATCTCATGTGATGCTCGAAACCACCATGTGAGGAGCACAGGTCAA
>NW_025798651.1:0-1547 GCF_021613505.1 Equus quagga
TTGACCTGTGCTCCTCACATGGTGGTTTCGAGCATCACATGAGATAATGTATGTGAAAGTACTTTACAAATGAAGCAACATACACATATGAACCTTGTTAATATCATTGACCATTTGACCTCATCTGCTGATTCTTAGGGCTTTCAGAGTTTAATGTCCCAAAGGTCTCCCATAAAGGGACTCCTGTCTAACATCTATGCTTCTACCCACTCCCTCCGTAACCCACTCTCCTGGTTGCCCAGGTTGGAGACGTTACAAGAGGGAAACAGAGGACATAAGGAAGCTGACTTCCATTCTGAAAAGGTAACCAGTCTTTCTACTTCTTTCTTGATCCCTCTTTAGCATGTTCTATGCAATTCCAGGGATTCAGTGCAGCCTGCCCTAGTCATGCCAGGGGGTTGCCATAGGAACGGGTATGTGAATGAAGGCCTTGGGGTGAGGGCTGTTGAGTGTATTGTCAAGTCATAGATGTGGGGCAATGTGAAGGGGCAGCAGGCTTCAGGTGGCCCCTCCCCCCACCCCAGGCCAGCAGGTCCTCCTTTCTTCTGGTCCTGGCTGCAGCTTTGTATCTCCTGTCTCCCACAGCCCCTCGGGCCAGCATCATGATACCACCCGCTTTCGTCAACTGTTATGTCCAGACCCCTCCTGTGAGGTGTGTAATAGCATAACTGCAGAGGTCAATCGGCTGCTGTTCCTGGAGGACCTAGAAGATGATACTCTCTCTGTGTCCTCTTTGGCTTCCACAGCTTCTGTGACTGAGTCCTCATTCACTCTGTCCTCTGCCTTCTCAGAAGTCCCTCCAGGAGGCCTAACACCAGCCCCTCCACCTGAGCCTTCCCCACCACCACCCTCCATTCTTTCACCTAACCCAATGACACCCTTAGCTGATTTTCACTCACCCTCACCAATGGGTCACTCTATGCCACCAGAGTCTTTTCCTTCCTTGGATTCCGAATTCCCAGTGGACCATTCCCCACCCCAACCCCTTGCCTTTCCCCCTCTGCCACCACATGGCACTCAGACAGTGGATCCTTTTCTCCAACCAGAGGCCACTTTGTCTGTGCATACCATCTTCTCTCTTGACTCAACCCTTTCCCAAGATGTCAACCTCTTACCAAATGTGTCCCAGACAATGGATCCCACTGATTCATTGACTTGTCATCACACACCACCAACCCTGTCTGTTTCACCACCACGAGACTGTGCTTTAACTGTGACTCAATCTGATTCACTTTCCACCTTATTGAAGCCTGTGCTGGAGAACTCATCTCCAGATAGCCCTGGTGGGTTGTCTACTTGTGTCCCACCAATCAAAGGCACTGACCCTTCAAGCCTCTCGGTTTCAGAATTCTCCTCGTGGAAAGCTCATGCCAAAGACTTGTTCCCTTCCACTTTGGCACAATGTGATTTCAAACAAGAGTTTCTTGCCCTCCACTCTTCAGGGGGCTTTTTGAGGGGAGACCCTGCCAACAACCTTGTGGAACCTGGTAACCTCCCATTTCTCAGCCCTGATGTCCTGGCACTCTTGGAGAGACAAGTCCAAAAGA
>NW_025798652.1:0-1547 GCF_021613505.1 Equus quagga
TCTTTTGGACTTGTCTCTCCAAGAGTGCCAGGACATCAGGGCTGAGAAATGGGAGGTTACCAGGTTCCACAAGGTTGTTGGCAGGGTCTCCCCTCAAAAAGCCCCCTGAAGAGTGGAGGGCAAGAAACTCTTGTTTGAAATCACATTGTGCCAAAGTGGAAGGGAACAAGTCTTTGGCATGAGCTTTCCACGAGGAGAATTCTGAAACCGAGAGGCTTGAAGGGTCAGTGCCTTTGATTGGTGGGACACAAGTAGACAACCCACCAGGGCTATCTGGAGATGAGTTCTCCAGCACAGGCTTCAATAAGGTGGAAAGTGAATCAGATTGAGTCACAGTTAAAGCACAGTCTCGTGGTGGTGAAACAGACAGGGTTGGTGGTGTGTGATGACAAGTCAATGAATCAGTGGGATCCATTGTCTGGGACACATTTGGTAAGAGGTTGACATCTTGGGAAAGGGTTGAGTCAAGAGAGAAGATGGTATGCACAGACAAAGTGGCCTCTGGTTGGAGAAAAGGATCCACTGTCTGAGTGCCATGTGGTGGCAGAGGGGGAAAGGCAAGGGGTTGGGGTGGGGAATGGTCCACTGGGAATTCGGAATCCAAGGAAGGAAAAGACTCTGGTGGCATAGAGTGACCCATTGGTGAGGGTGAGTGAAAATCAGCTAAGGGTGTCATTGGGTTAGGTGAAAGAATGGAGGGTGGTGGTGGGGAAGGCTCAGGTGGAGGGGCTGGTGTTAGGCCTCCTGGAGGGACTTCTGAGAAGGCAGAGGACAGAGTGAATGAGGACTCAGTCACAGAAGCTGTGGAAGCCAAAGAGGACACAGAGAGAGTATCATCTTCTAGGTCCTCCAGGAACAGCAGCCGATTGACCTCTGCAGTTATGCTATTACACACCTCACAGGAGGGGTCTGGACATAACAGTTGACGAAAGCGGGTGGTATCATGATGCTGGCCCGAGGGGCTGTGGGAGACAGGAGATACAAAGCTGCAGCCAGGACCAGAAGAAAGGAGGACCTGCTGGCCTGGGGTGGGGGGAGGGGCCACCTGAAGCCTGCTGCCCCTTCACATTGCCCCACATCTATGACTTGACAATACACTCAACAGCCCTCACCCCAAGGCCTTCATTCACATACCCGTTCCTATGGCAACCCCCTGGCATGACTAGGGCAGGCTGCACTGAATCCCTGGAATTGCATAGAACATGCTAAAGAGGGATCAAGAAAGAAGTAGAAAGACTGGTTACCTTTTCAGAATGGAAGTCAGCTTCCTTATGTCCTCTGTTTCCCTCTTGTAACGTCTCCAACCTGGGCAACCAGGAGAGTGGGTTACGGAGGGAGTGGGTAGAAGCATAGATGTTAGACAGGAGTCCCTTTATGGGAGACCTTTGGGACATTAAACTCTGAAAGCCCTAAGAATCAGCAGATGAGGTCAAATGGTCAATGATATTAACAAGGTTCATATGTGTATGTTGCTTCATTTGTAAAGTACTTTCACATACATTATCTCATGTGATGCTCGAAACCACCATGTGAGGAGCACAGGTCAA
>NW_025798653.1:0-10333 GCF_021613505.1 Equus quagga
ACTGGCCAGGGCCATCTCTGACCACAGGTTAACTTGGGCCACCTCTTGAAGGAACCCTGGGTTCCCCCCTCACTAATGCCTCAGGTCAGTGACCAGCCCTGGAAGGCCTGCTCTTTGGATCTGAATTATATGGGGACGTGCTGAGTACTGGGTCCTGCGCCATCTTGGGATGTTGCTCCTTTCACATAATTCCAGTGTTTCTCAAAGTGGGGTCCCTGGACCAGCAGCATCAGTGTCACCCGGGGACTTATCAGAAACAAGCTGTCAGTCCTGACCTCCAGACCTGCTCCGTCAGGAACTCTGGGGTGGGGCCCGGCCCTCCAGGGGTCGCTCCTGCACGCTGACGTCTGGGAGTCTCTGCTCTAGTAAGTCCTGTCCACCAACAGGAGCTCAGGGCTCTCCTCAGACACCATCAGTGAGCAGGGGGGAAGAATGGGCGCCGGGTGTTTGCCTTTATCTTGGAAGCAATTTTAACTTCGGCTCTCGATGAGAGATCAACCATCAGAATGAGACAAACATACTCTAAGGAAACCAGTAAATCTCCTGGGTTGGGATAGCCCAGCTCTTCTCTGCTAAAAGTGGCTCTATCCTCGGTGTGCAGTTCTCAGGACTTCTTTCTTTGGTGGGAGGTCACAGCCCTCAGTGCTGACCATTGGGGACATCATCCTCCATCACCCAGCACCAACAGCCTTATTAGTGTCTCCAGCACACACAGATGTGGGCTCTATGGACTGAGCGAGGGGCCGTGTATTGAACAACCAATCTGACAGCTCAGTTTGGAACGTTCTATATCATGATTCCTTCTGAGCTGTAGGAGATCCTCTCCCAAAGCTGATAGGTCGCAGCAGCACATTGTTAACTCAGCCACCTGCCAGGTGAGAGGGCTGTGATCACCTGCCGAGAGACTCCAAATTGTTCTGTGTGGAGGTCACAGCACCTCCAGATGGGTGACACATTTCAACCTCGGGTGCCCGTTTCCTGCGTGTGACTCTTGGATGCCTTGGTGTTGGGAGCTGATAGTTTGCATTTGCTCGGTGGCCATCTGACTAAGAAACGACAGCAGCCTCTGATGTGCTGCCCTATCAGCCGCACCTCCTCAGCAGGGGATTTGTTTTAGGCATTTACGAATCCCAAGAGTGGGCCTTTGGAGAGTACTGCCCAAATGTCTCTTGTGAGAGAATGGTGCTCAGTGGATGGAGACTGCCCTGCTTTTCAGTGAGTTGAGACTCGACCTGCACAGGATTCTAGCTCTCTTGGTGTCACCAAATGCCATCAATGACACCCATTTTGTCTGGATACAGATCCAAGAGACCCCTGTATCTTAGTCTTGGATTGGACGTGGGTCATGAGCAGATTTCATGGAGTCAAAAAAGGCATCAACATTCGGTACCTGGATGCTGGAGGGATGGGGCTGCCCTGAACAAGATGGCAGGAGCTGGTACTGAGAGGTCACACAATTGGATCTAGCCTGAGCCTATCAGGGATGTCACATGGCAGGACTTCAGCGGAAGTGGAGTCTGGAGAAGGAGTCAGGGCCGGAGATGCAGAGATAAGAGCTATTCCCATGACACTTGGACCATGGTGGGTAGATGGAATCCCAAGGGAGAGTTTACAAAGAGAAGGTGGCCAATATTGAGTCTTAGGGAATGTCTGTATTTCAGAGTCATGAGGAGGAGAGACAATGATGGAAGCAGATACAGAATCAGAGACACAGGAAGAAAACAAAAAATGCAGTGCCAGACAAAACCGCTGATGATATATCTGGAGGAACTAGTCAGTTATCTAAAATGTTTCAGAGAGAACCAAGATGAAACCAAAGAGAAGCCACCAGTCAGAAAGACCATTTGGGAGAACACTGCTCCTCACTGAGGACAGGGGCTGGGGGTTGGGGGTGAAGCCAACTCATGACCTTAGGGCGGGGAGAGGGTGATGGGCCACCACCTGCTTCCTGGCACCTCCCCTGGATACGTGTGATCATTCCCCCTCCACCCAACAAGCATCCTTAGAGGAGATTTAATCAAGAGGAATGGGCCTAATGGAGTCTGTCCAGATACATGAGACAGTGGCCTGGCCCAGCGCTGTGTAGCCTGCTCACGTAAGTGCGTATCCCAGCATCTCCTCAGCTTCTATCAGGTGAACAAGCTGAGCTTGTCAGTCAGATTGCAAACAGATCAGTCCCTCTGTTCGATTCCTGGTTTGACAGATCTCCTGGGTTTTGAGAGATTTTTCCTAAGAGCACCGATTTTCTCTCTCGCTCTTTCCATGGGTGGGTGGGTGGGGGGGTGCGGGTGAGGAGCTCAGGGCAGTCAGAATGCTCATGCCTGGCCCTGCTGGGAGGATTACTTTGACTTCCCCAGGGCTCATCCCAGCATGCAGGCGAAGCTGCCATGGCTTTGTGTGAAGCTGGTCCCCAAGCTTGGAGGTGACTGGAGAAGGTCTGGAGAGTAGAGTTGGGTAAGGACAGTGGCTTGCCTGCCCTGTGCAGCTGGAATGTAGATGTGAGGGCTGGAGCTCAAGCAGCCATTTTGGAACATAAGGAGGGATCAGATATTGAGGACGTCCTAGAAACAAGATAGAGGAGCCTCCTTCCCTTATGACCGAACCATCAAGCCAGCCCTGCACTACACTTCTCTGTGCTCTGTTTTTGTGAGAGAAGTAAACCTCTGTCTTCTCCAAGTTCCTGTGGATTGTGGTTTCCAGTTGCTCACAGCTGACTCTCACCCTATTCGATGCAGTCACAACATTTCTCCCTCTCTGTGCTGTGCTGACTGGAGAGACAGCTGCCTGCTGGCTGTGGCTGAGCCCTGAGCTCCTCAGAGTGCACCGTGCTCATGAGTCTCCTGGGGCTGGTTACATGGCAGATGCTGATTCCTAGGACTGGCTGGGGCCTGGGATTCTGCATTTCCAACAGGCTCCCAGGGGATGCCAGGCTGCAGGTCCCCCGACCACACCTGGGGTAACAGGGGCTTAGAACTCACCTGCCTGCTGGGGTCCCCCCAGGGCAGCTCCTGCTCTGCTCCTGCCCACAAGAGAAGGCCCAAGGAAGAAGCAGTCAGCAGAGAGGCCTGAAGGAGGATGGGCCGGGTGGGAAGCGAGGGCTCTCAAAGCTCAAGGGGCCTGGGGCCACTGCACTACTCTTCACCTGGCTGCCCTGCGGCTTCATTCCACAGCACAGTCTTGCAGAGTAAATCAGGAAGCTGGGGCATCGGTAGGTGACACTTACCAGCAGCACAGGAAGGATCCAGTGGTGCATTAACAGTCTGGTAGGTGGGTTATCAGGCCACTGGTTTAAGATTCCCTTCATTCAACTTTTCCAGTGCTTGATTGGAAACTGGCGGCTGCGGGCAGGCAGCCTGACTGACCTCACTTGCAGCACTGAGGATGCAAGCACCCCTTGGGACAGCAGATCTGACGTCAGAGGGTCCGTCTCCCTCCCTATCCTCCCATCTTCTCTGGGGCCCTGCGGCCCTCAGTGTCCTCTCCTCATCCCTCTGCTGCCCTGCAGGGCAGGGAGCCTGCCTGGGATCACCTGGCCTCTGGGATCCAGCCTCCGACTCTGCCTGTGCTTGTGTGCTCTTCCCGGCCAGGTGAAAGATTTTTGCCAATGGCCAGGGAAAACATTCCCACACATCATTTGTTTTTTTTGAAAAACGATCATTTAACTTTATGCCAACAGCACATTATTGATTTAAAAATTTTTTTTGAATAGATGCTTGAGCAATTCCACAAGCAGCGCATGCACATCGAACCCTACCAGACAGATTTCTTTATAGTTGCTTCAACTCTCACAACTCTCATCAGTTGCCCTGGCTCTAACCAGGGTTTACAGTGGAGTTTTTTGGTTCCAGTATTTTTCCACTGGGGTTGTCCATTCCCTGGTATCCAGTTGCCAACCACTGTGTTTGGAAGGTCATCTGCTGTTTTTAAAAATAACTTTTGGTTACAAAATGTGTATTTACTGTAGAAAAATTTAAAGTGTTATATATATACCCCGCAATAAAGCTGTTTAAAAAATAAAGTATGTAAGTAAAAGGAAGAAAAAAATCACCCATGATCCTCTCATCAAGAAAGAACCACTGGAGCTATCTGGTGCAGAGGGCGCCTGTGTGCGACTGTGTGCGCACATGTGCACCTACACACACAGAAGTTCAGTCTTTTGAATGAAAATCGGCTCACTCTATGCACTTTATGGTAACCCATGTCCTTATTCAATCACATGACGGGCCTTTGTCTTCAAGTCATTAAACATACCCCCCTAAGGATGATGGTTTCCTCTGGGGAAGATCAGAATCACCCGAGGTGCCTTTAACAACAGACAGAGCCCTAGGCGCCCCCTGCAGACTCTCACCGGGGAAGTCTGACGTGGGATCAATAGCATCTTACATGGCTTTTTGAGTTGTTATTCCTTTAACGCCACGTTGTTGAAAATGGAGACATTTCAAATGTCTTCCTATTATAAATAACGTGTCTCATGGTGACTAAAGAGATACTGGCCCTGCTCTTGTGCTGCTCACAGTCTAGCCGGATAGCACTTGGGAGAGTGCCTGCACAGGGTAGGCACCCAGAGAATGCCTGCTGCAGGTGCCCACAGCACACCCTCTTCTTTGGGCCGAGCCCTCCACCCCATTGTTGGAGGAGGTCACAGAAGGATGTGACTGCTGGTTGCTTGACCTGAGAGCTGGCCTGGGCGATCCAAGGCTCCTCACCCATCTCATCCTTGGATTGCATCCCCTGTCCACCGTTCCCACAGTGGAAGCCATGTCCAAAGAAGCGGCCTTGAGAGAGCAACATGTGTTTGAGACCATTTGGATGGCGTAGTGACTGAACTCCATTAAGGCCTCTCTATAAATGATCTGCTTGAATGGCTATGAAGAGGTAGTCAGTGTTTCTTGAGATTCGAATCGGGAATCAGGAGGATGTTAAGGTTGCAGTTGCTGGACAGAGCCAGCACAGAGGAGGAGAAAAAAGAGTGGGCCCTGATGATGTCACTTGAACCCCTGGATCAAGCCAGAACTGAAACACACACCAGACATTCCAGGTAAGTGCACCAGTAACATCTCTTTTGATTTAAGCTGGTTTGGTTTAAGTTTGCTGTTGCTCACAACAGAAAGGATCCTGACAGATACAATGGCCTGCAGGCCCTCATGCTCTGGCTCTGGTCCTGCCCACATCATGCTCCACCTCCTCTTAGAGCTCAAGCCACACTGAGAGATCTTAAAGCAGCTCAGCACAGGGAGCCAGATGGCCTGGGTCAGGTCGTAGCCCCGTCACTAATGAGCTGTGTAAACTTAGGCAAGTTACTTCCACAACACGCTCCGACATCCTCATCCATGGAGTGGGAATGATGGCGTTGATGTGCTCATTAGCTTGTCTTTACTCCTGAGGCTGGACTGAGAATTAAACGGGAGGTGTATTCAGAGCAGTGAGCACAGAACCCTATGTCAGTGTCACATATTGGTACAATGACTTCTGTGTCTAAGGGGTCTGCATCATCTCACCCCGAGGCCTTTGCACTGGCTGTTTCCTCTGCCTGGAATGTCCTGTCCTTGACTGCACGTCCTTCAGATGTCAGCTCCCTGACCCTCCCTGTCATACGTTCCCAAAGCTCCCTGGAATTTTGTCCTGATGTCCGTTATAGTTCGCAATTCTGTCTTTACAGTGGTCGCTCCTTGCCTGTCTCCCTCTCTAGAGGGGGAACTTGAGGGCAGGGTGGAGTCTGCTGTGCTATGACTTGTACCTTCAATACCAAGGACAGAGCCTGGTCCCTCTGAAAACACATTTTGAATGTGTGAAGGAAGGAGTGAGTGAGTGAGCTGAACAGTCTGCTAACTCAGGGATGGCTTCTTCCCTGGGAAAATGCCTCCTGACCATGGCCGACACCCAGAGCGCCCTGGTATGCAGGCTGGGAGGTGCTGACTTCCTTCCTGACTGGCCCTCCGGCGGGCCTAGAATACCCTTTGACCTTGCAGTGGTCTTGGGACTGTAGACAGTCCAAATTCTTGATCACCTGATCAGGAAGGCACCTGCCATCAGATCCTCTCAGCACCTGCAGCTGATGACAAAGCTCCAGCAAGGTCCGTGACAGGGAGGTGGGTTGAGTCACACACTCGCTGGGGTGTAGTAAACAAGCTGTAACAAGCACATAATTATCCCCAAAGGAGAATTCTGTCCTTTTTCCTTCTAAGTACATTTGAACATTATGAGCTTTTAATTAAAGTGAAGGCAGGTGTCACTCTGCACTAAGACAATGCATAACAAATGAGGGTGCAGACGGTGCTAACAGGATTTGGCTGTTTATAACGCAAGGTAATTGTGACGCCGTTCTACGAAATGCATTTTGTTCTTGAAACTGAAATTGACTTTGATGTCTTTTCAAAGCCTTATGCATTTTAACTTGCGCAGAGCCTTCTTTCCCAGCTCTCAATGCTCTGCCAGGAGCAGTGGGGATCATGACATTCTGGGAGCCGAGCCGAGGGTGAGCTGGGGCTGAGCTCCCACAATGAGATGGTCCGGCTCCCAAGCCTGTCCCGTGTGTGCAGCACTGGGGCATCTGGAGTCTGGGTGAGGGTCCCGGTCCTGTCACGGTGGAGCTGTGGAAGTCACGGAGGTTTACAGGAGGGGCTTTCACTTCCCCAGGAACCTGAGTCCTGGACACAATCTCTGCCAGGGACGCGTCACGCTGCTCCGGGTCCAAGCTGTAGACCTGGACTCCGGCCAGTGCCAAGCATCAGGAATTTGGAGACAGTGGAAACACAATGGATTTTCACCCAGAACTTAGCACTTCCCCCTTTTTTGACCCCCTGTGCGCACCACGTGGAGGGGAGGGAGGGAGGGAGCTTGGCTCAGAGCAGCCTCACAGCAAACATCCCTGACACAGCCTCCTCGGCCCATCCTGGGTGAGAGTCCCCTCGGGACCTGGCACAAGACACCAGCTCCCAGGGACAGCGTCCGCTGGCGCCCGCCTGGCAGGTTATCCACGGCTTTGTGAGTGCTGACCCACAGCAGGGAGAGCAATCCCAGGCCACGTGAAAGGTGAACAACAGAACACACTCCCAGGACAGAAAGTCCCAGTGCAGCATCAGTCTCCTCGTTCCACTACAACCTCGTGAGGGTCCCGGCCTCGTCTTCCTCTGGGCTGTCAGCAGTGGGTGCAGTAAACGGGAGTGTTCCCTTGTCTAACAGCAGCTCACCCCGACTCTGGAGATGTCCAGGGCCCCCTACCACCTGGGGGCCTCTCCACGTCCTAGCTCGGCAGTTACCGCATCCCAGCTGAGCCCCACCTCCGCTAACGGGAGGGGCCCACACAGGCCTCGGCAGCAGGACATAACCTGGGGAGATTTATGAAGCAAGTCAACGAGGAACTTCCGCACAAGCTCTTTTTTATCTAAGAGATGAAGCCTTCACTGCAAAACATTTACACACCTGTGAAGGGAGAAGAGAAAGGGACTCACAAAGGTTATTTAAACATCTTGATTGTCTTCTCTGTGGGAGATCAAGGATAAGCACTGTGACACCCTACCCAAAGAGGACTCAGAGCAGCACCCCATCACCCTCTCAGGATCAAGCCCTGAGGCCGAGCCAACCACCCTTCTCTGCCCCTCACCCTGGCATCCAAACATGCTGTGGTTCCCAGAGCAGCTTTCTCGGGTAGGAAGGGCACACTGGGCCCATATTGGGTCCTTCCCCGATCTCAGGTCTCAGGTCTGAGTCCAGGGCTGGGGTCAGCCTGTGCACGTGTCACAGGTGTGACACCCATGTGGGTAACCTACAAGTCTGTGTCCCGGGGGGGTGTCTGTTACCTGTGTGAGCCGCGTGCGCCCGAGCTGTCTGTTCCTGTGTGAACTACCTGTGGTGTGACTTATGGGCTGCCAGAGTGCATTATCCATGCATGTCCTATTGTGTGTCATTTGTGTGCCATGTATGTGCTGATTCCTTGATCCGTGTGCTACCTGCGTGTGTTCCCAGTGAGCATGTTATCTGCAACTGCTGCCCGCATGTCCTTTGTATGTGCTACATTTCTACTGCAGGGGTCGCAGCCGTGTTAGCTAACCCCTGTTCCCTTTGTGCTGCCTAAGTGTGCACCTCACGTGTGTGTGAGGGCTGCCTCCGCGTGGGCACTACCTGGCTCTGAAGCTTTGAGCGTCTTCTCCTGTGCCACATGTGCTGACTGCCTGTCACCTGTTTGTGTGCAGCCTACATGTGCACTCACTTGGGTGGGGGGCTGGTCGTGTGCGTGAGTTACAGAGTGGGATGCGTGTGTGTCGTCCGTGACGTCTGCGTCCGTTCTGTGTTACCCAACTGTCTCCATCTTGTGTTACTTGCATGCATCACGTGTGTGTTGGTGCTGTTTGGTGTCATTGTACGGGTGTGCTCTGCGCCCTACTTGTGAGTGTCAATGTCTGTGCACCACCTCCATAGCGTGTGTGCCACCTCCGTGTGACCTGTGCCTGCCGCTCCTGTGTGAACACTGTTACACACTCCGTGTGACGCCCACATGGCCTTTCGGCAGGTGACTTATGTTTTGGTCTGTGTGCTGCTGCCCGTGTGTGACATCTGTGTCACACGTGTGCATGCTGCTGGTGTGGCTCGTTCTGTGCACCGCCTCCATACCGCGTGTGCCACCTCAGCATGACCTGTGCCTGCTGCTCCTGTGTGAACACTGTCATGCACTCCGTGTGACGCCCACGTGAGCTGTGGCGGGTGACTCGTGTTTGGTGTGTGTGGCACTGCCCATGTGTGACATCTGTGTCACCTGTGTTCATGCCACCTGGGCGTCCCCGGGGTCGACACTTACCGTGGCACGCGTCTTGCTGACCGGATCCACCTCCTGCGGCGTCGGGTGTTCCTCCCACCAGCTCCCCGGGACTGTCCCGGAGCGGCCCCGTCACACGCCGCCGCCGTGGGCCGAGGGCAGAGAGGTGGGCCGGCGGAGACTCGGACACGCCGGCCTCGGGCCGTCCCGGGTCGCGGGGACCGCAGGAGCCGCTGCGTCCTCCGCACCCGCCGCCCTGCCCTGTCTTCTGGGGCCGGGCCTCGGGCCGTCCCGCTCTCAAGGCCGAGCCGCCCTCCGACCAGGCGACCAGGCGAAGCAGGGCCCGGCTGCACAGGGCGGAGCTCGCGGCGACTACAGGCCCTCGGCCGCCCACCGGCTGAGAGACGGCCGCGTCCGCCCCGCGGGCCCAGGAGCGGCGGGCGGGGCCCTCGGGACCCCGGATCCAGGGCTCCAGGACGTCACGGACTCCGGTTTGCACCTCGACTCTTCCCCTCGGCCGTCTAGCTTCATGAACGGGACCCCATCTCCCTCACCTGACGCCTCCAGGCCCCTCGACGGCGACAAGATGGCGGCGGAGCGCCGTGCTCACCTCCTCTCACGGCCATGGCTTTCCTGTCAGCCCGGCTGGTCCTGACGCTCACTCTGATTGGATACATGGAGGTCATGTGACATCTCTGACCCAATCACGGCAGTCAGGACGCAGCCAGTGGAAGGTGTAAGAGCCTTTCCTGTTGGCTGGGGGGCAAGTCCTGATGCTCACTCTGATTGGACACACTCAGGTCATGTGACATCCCTGAACCAATCACTGCAGCCAGGGCCCACCTTTGCTTGACCTGAGCAGATCACAGCGCCCCTGGAACCAAGGGAGCGGAGCTGGGATCACAGGTTTGGGCTTGGGGGTGGGTTCCAGATGAAAGCTGGGGTCTCCTCGAAGAAGAGGGGGATGCTGGAGGCCACCCCCGGTGTCCTCCGCAGAGTCTAGGTCACTGTCCCGAGGCCCCGGCTGCCCCAAACAGAGACCCTGACGGGAGGAGAGGCGAGGACGTGGTCTGTGGCCTTTCCTCCTGACTTCCAGTCCTGGACCTGCGGCTTCCAGACCCGCCGACCTCAGCCAGAGCATGAGACCCACGGGACTGAGGCCACCCGGACAGTCCGGGACAGAGCCAGGGACCCGCGGACTGAGGCCACCGGAACAGTCTGGGACAGAGCCAGGGACCCGCGGACTGAGGCCACCCGGACAGTCCGGGAGAGAGCCAGGGAACCACGGGACTGAGGCCACCCGGACAGTCCGGGACAGAGCTGGGGACCCGCGGACTGAGGCCACCCGGACAGTCCAGGACAGAGCCGGGGACCCGCGGACTAAGGCCACCCGGACAGTCCCAGGCAGAGCTTGGCCACCCAGCCCCTTGTCCTGTGGATTCCCACAGCCCAGCGCCTCTCCGGGTCCACCCGTGACGTGCTCCTTAAGGTGGTGCTTTCGTAGTTGGAAGCCTGAGGCCTGAGTGTCTCCGCGTGAAGATTCGGGGTTTGTGCATTGATTGAATATAAAACATACTGAGC
>NW_025798654.1:0-10377 GCF_021613505.1 Equus quagga
GCTCAGTATGTTTTATATTCAATCAATGCACAAACCCCGAATCTTCATGTGGAGACACTCAGGCCTCAGGCTTCCAACTACGAAAGCACCACCTTAAGGAGCACGTCACGGGTGGACCCGGAGAGGCGCTGGGCTGTGGGAATCCACAGGACAAGGGGCTGGGTGGTCAAGCTCTGCCTGGGACTGTCCGGGTGGCCTTAGTCCGCGGGTCCCCGGCTCTGTCCTGGACTGTCCGGGTGGCCTCAGTCCCGTGGGTCCCTGGCTCTGTCCCGGACTGTCCGGGTGGCCTCAGTCCGCGGGTCCCTGGCTCTGTCCCAGACTGTTCCGGTGGCCTCAGTCCGCGGGTCCCTGGCTCTGTCCCGGACTGTCCGGGTGGCCTCAGTCCCATGGGTCTCATGCTCTGACTGAGGTCGGCGGGTCTGGAAGCCGCAGGTCCAGGACCAGAAGTCAGGAGGAAAGGCCACAGGCCACGTCCCCGCCTCTCCTCCCGTCAGGGTCTCTGTTTGGGGCAGCCGGGGCCTCGGGACAGTGACCTAGACTCTGTGGAGGACACCGGGAGTGGCCTCCAGCATCCCCCTCTTCTTCCAGGAGCCCCCAGCTTTCATCTGGAACCCACCCCCAAGCCCAAACCTGTGATCCCAGCCCCGCTCCCTTGGTTCCAGGGGCGCTGTGATCTGCTCAGGTCAAGCAAAGGTGGGCCCTGGCTGCAGTGATTGGTTCAGGGATGTCACATGACCTGAGTGTGTCCAATCAGAGTGAGCATCAGGACTTGCCCCCCAGCCAACAGGAAAGGCTCTTACACCTTCCACTGGCTGCGTCCTGACTGCAGTGATTGGGTCAGAGACGTCACATGACCTCCATGTATCCAATCAGAGTGAGCGTCAGGACCAGCCGGGCTGACAGGAAAGCCATGGCCCTGAGAGGAGGTGAGCACGGCGCTCCGCCGCCATCTTGTCGCCGTCGAGGGGCCTGGAGGCGTCAGGTGAGGGAGATGGGGTCCCGTTCATGAAGCTAGACGGCCGAGGGGAAGAGTCGAGGTGCAAACCGGAGTCCGTGACGTCCTGGAGCCCTGGATCCGGGGTCCCGAGGGCCCCGCCCGCCGCTCCTGGGCCCGCGGGGCGGACGCGGCCGTCTCTCAGCGGCCGTCTCTTAGCCGGTGGGCGGCCGAGGGCCTGTAGTCGCCGCGAGCTCCGCCCTGTGCAGCCGGGCCCTGCTCCGCCTGGTCGCCTGGTCGGAGGGCGGCTCGGCCTTGAGAGCGGGACGGCCCGAGGCCCGGCCCCAGAAGACAGGGCAGGGCGGCGGGTGCGGAGGACGCAGCGGCTCCTGCGGTCCCCGCGACCCGGGACGGCCCGAGGCCGGCGTGTCCGAGTCTCCGCCGGCCCACCTCTCTGCCCTCGGCCCATGGCGGCGGCGTGTGACGGGGCCGCTCCGGGACAGTCCCGGGGAGCTGGTGGGAGGAACACCCGACGCCGCAGGAGGTGGATCCGGTCAGCAAGACGTGTGCCACGGTAAGTGTCGCCCCCGGGGACGCCCAGGTGGCATGAACACAGGTGACACAGATGTCACACACGGGCAGTGCCACACACACCAAACACGAGTCACCCGCCACAGCTCACGTGGGCGTCACACGGAGTGCATGACAGTGTTCACACAGGAGCAGCAGGCACAGGTCATGCTGAGGTGGCACACGCGGTATGGAGGCGGTGCACAGAACGAGCCACACCAGCAGCATGCACACGTGTGACACAGATGTCACACACGGGCAGCAGCACACAGACCAAAACATAAGTCACCTGCCGAAAGGCCATGTGGGCGTCACACGGAGTGTGTAACAGTGTTCACACAGGAGCGGCAGGCACAGGTCACACGGAGGTGGCACACGCGCTTTGGAGGTGGTGCACAGACATTGACACTCACAAGTAGGGCGCAGAGCACACCCGTACAATGACACCAAACAGCACCAACACACACGTGATGCATGCAAGTAACACAAGATGGAGACAGTTGGGTAACACAAGATGGAGACAGTTGGGTAACACAGAACGGACGCAGGTGTCACGGACGACACACACGCATCCCACTCTGTAACTCACGCACACGACCAGCCCCCCACCCAAGTGAGTGCACATGTAGGCTGCACACAAACAGGTGACAGGCAGTCAGCACATGTGACACAGGAGAAGACGCTCAAAGCTTCAGAGCCAGGTAGTGCCCACGCGGAGGCAGCCCTCACACACACGTGAGGTGCACACTTAGGCAGCACAAAGGGAACAGGGGTTAGCTAACACGGCTGCGACCCCTGCAGTAGAAATGTAGCACATACAAAGGACATGCGGGCAGCAGTTGCAGATAACATGCTCACTGGGAACACACGCAGGTAGCACACGGATCAAGGAATCAGCACATACATGGCACACAAATGACACACAATAGGACATGCATGGATAATGCACTCTGGCAGCCCATAAGTCACACCACAGGTAGTTCACACAGGAACAGACAGCTCGGGCGCACACGGCTCACACAGGTAACAGACACCCCCCCGGGACACAGACTTGTAGGTTACCCACATGGGTGTCACACCTGTGACACGTGCACAGGCTGACCCCAGCCCTGGACTCAGACCTGAGATCGGGGAAGGGCCCAATATGGGCCCAGTGTGCCCTTCCTACCCGAGAAAGCTGCTCTGGGAACCACAGCATGTTTGGATGCCAGGGTGAGGGGCAGAGAAGGGTGGTTGGCTCGGCCTCAGGGCTTGATCCTGAGAGGGTGATGGGGTGCTGCTCTGAGTCCTCTTTGGGTAGGGTGTCACAGTGCTTATCCTTGATCTCCCACAGAGAAGACAATCAAGATGTTTAAATAACCTTTGTGAGTCCCTTTCTCTTCTCCTTTCACAGGTGTGTAAATGTTTTGCAGTGAAGGCTTCATCTCTTAGATAAAAAAGAGCTTGTGCGGAAGTTCCTCGTTGACTTGCTTCATAAATCTCCCCAGGTTATGTCCTGCTGCCGAGGCCTGTGTGGGCCCCTCCCGTTAGCGGAGGTGGGGCTCAGCTGGGATGCGGTAACTGCTGAGCTAGGACGTGGAGAGGCCCCCAGGTGGTAGGGGGCCCTGGACATCTCCAGAGTCGGGGTGAGCTGCTGTTAGACAAGGGAACACTCCCGTTTACTGCACCCACTGCTGACAGCCCAGAGGAAGACGAGGCCGGGACCCTCACGAGGTTGTAGTGGAACGAGGAGACTGATGCTGCACTGGGACTTTCTGTCCTGGGAGTGTGTTCTGTTGTTCACCTTTCACGTGGCCTGGGATTGCTCTCCCTGCTGTGGGTCAGCACTCACAAAGCCGTGGATAACCTGCCAGGCGGGCGCCAGCGGACGCTGTCCCTGGGAGCTGGTGTCTTGTGCCAGGTCCCGAGGGGACTCTCACCCAGGATGGGCCGAGGAGGCTGTGTCAGGGATGTTTGCTGTGAGGCTGCTCTGAGCCAAGCTCCCTCCCTCCCTCCCCTCCACGTGGTGCGCACAGGGGGTCAGAAAAGGGGGAAGTGCTAAGTTCTGGGTGAAAATCCATTGTGTTTCCACTGTCTCCAAATTCCTGATGCTTGGCACTGGCTGGAGTCCAGGTCTGCAGCTTGGACCCGGAGCAGCGTGACGCGTCCCTGGCAGAGATTGTGTCCAGGACTCAGGTTCCTGGGGAAGTGAAAGCCCCTCCTGTAAACCTCCGTGACTTCCACAGCTCCACCGTGACAGGACCGGGACCCTCACCCAGACTCCAGATGCCCCAGTGCTGCGCACACGGGACAGGCTTGGGAGCCGGACCATCTCATTGTGGGAGCTCAGCCCCAGCTCACCCTCGGCTCGGCTCCCAGAATGTCACGATCCCCACTGCTCCTGGCAGAGCATTGAGAGCTGGGAAAGAAGGCTCTGCGCAAGTTAAAATGCATAAGGCTTTGAAAAGACATCAAAGTCAATTTCAGTTTCAAGAACAAAATGCATTTCGTAGAACGGCGTCACAATTACCTTGCGTTATAAACACCCAAATCCTGTTAGCACCGTCTGCACCCTCATTTGTTATGCATTGTCTTAGTGCAGAGTGACACCTGCCTTCACTTTGATTAAAAGCTCATAATGTTCAAATGTACTTAGAAGGAAAAAGGACAGAATTCTCCGTTGGGGATAATTATGTGCTTGTTACAGCTTGTTTACTACACCCCAGGGAGTGTGTGACTCAACCCACCTCCCTGTCACGGACCTTGCTGGAGCTTTGTCATCAGCTGCAGGTGCTGAGAGGATCTGATGGCAGGTGCCTTCCTGATCAGGTGATCAAGAATTTGGACTGTCTACAGCCCCAAGACCACTGCAAGGTCAAAGGGTATTCTAGGCCCGCCGGAGGGCCAGTCAGGAAGGAAGTCAGCACCTCCCAGCCTGCATACCAGGGCGCTCTGGGTGTCGGCCATGGTCAGGAGGCATTTTCCCAGGGAAGAAGCCATCCCTGAGTTAGCAGACTGTTCAGCTCACTCACTCACTCCTTCCTTCACACATTCAAAATGTGTTTTCAGAGGGACCAGGCTCTGTCCTTGGTATTGAAGGTACAAGTCATAGCACAGCAGACTCCACCCTGCCCTCAAGTTCCCCCTCTAGAGAGGGAGACAGGCAAGGAGCGACCACTGTAAAGACAGAATTGCGAACTATAACGGACATCAGGACAAAATTCCAGGGAGCTTTGGGAACGTATGACAGGGAGGGTCAGGGAGCTGACATCTGAAGGATGTGCAGTCAAGGACAGGACATTCCAGGCAGAGGAAACAGCCAGTGCAAAGGCCTCGGGGTGAGATGATGCAGACCCCTTAGACACAGAAGTCATTGTACCAATATGTGACACTGACATAGGGTTCTGTGCTCACTGCTCTGAATACACCTCCCCGTTTAATTCTCAGTCCAGCCTCAGGAGTAAAGACAAGCTAATGAGCACATCAACGCCATCATTCCCACTCCATGGATGAGGATGTCGGAGCGTGTTGTGGAAGTAACTTGCCTAAGTTTACACAGCTCATTAGTGACGGGGCTACGACCTGACCCAGGCCATCTGGCTCCCTGTGCTGAGCTGCTTTAAGATCTCTCAGTGTGGCTTGAGCTCTAAGAGGAGGTGGAGCATGATGTGAAGAGATTGGGTGTGGGCAGGACCAGAGCCAGAGCATGAGGGCCTGCAGGCCATTGCATCTGTCAGGATCCTTTCTGTTGTGAGCAACAGCAAACTTAAACCAAACCAGCTTAAATCAAAAGAGATGTTACTGGTGCACTTACCTGGAATGTCTGGTGTGTGTTTCAGGCCTGGCTTGATCCAGGGGTTCAAGTGACATCATCAGGGCCCACTCTTTTTTCTCCTCCTCTGTGCTGGCTCTGTCCAGCAACTGCAACCTTAACATCCTCCTGATTCCCGATTCGAATCTCAAGAAACACTGACTACCTCTTCACAGCCATTCAAGCAGATCATTTATAGAGAGGCCTTAATGGAGTTCAGTCACTACGCCATCCAAATGGTCTCAAACACATGTTGCTCTCTCAAGGCCGCTTCTTTGGACATGGCTTCCACTGTGGGAACGGTGGACAGGGGATGCAATCCAAGGATGAGATGGGTGAGGAGCCTTGGATCGCCCAGGCCAGCTCTCAGGTCAAGCAACCAGCAGTCACATCCTTCTGTGACCTCCTCCAACAATGGGGTGGAGGGCTCGGCCCAAAGAAGAGGGTGTGCTGTGGGCACCTGCAGCAGGCATTCTCTGGGTGCCTACCCTGTGCAGGCACTCTCCCAAGTGCTATCCGGCTAGACTGTGAGCAGCACAAGAGCAGGGCCAGTATCTCTTTAGTCACCATGAGACACGTTATTTATAATAGGAAGACATTTGAAATGTCTCCATTTTCAACAACGTGGCGTTAAAGGAATAACAACTCAAAAAGCCATGTAAGATGCTATTGATCCCACGTCAGACTTCCCCGGTGAGAGTCTGCAGGGGGCGCCTAGGGCTCTGTCTGTTGTTAAAGGCACCTCGGGTGATTCTGATCTTCCCCAGAGGAAACCATCATCCTTAGGGGGGTATGTTTAATGACTTGAAGACAAAGGCCCGTCATGTGATTGAATAAGGACATGGGTTACCATAAAGTGCATCGAGTGAGCCGATTTTCATTCAAAAGACTGAACTTCTGTGTGTGTAGGTGCACATGTGCACACACAGTCGCACACAGGCGCCCTCTGCACCAGATAGCTCCAGTGGTTCTTTCTTGATGAGAGGATTATGGGTGATTTTTTTCTTCCTTTTACTTACATACTTTATTTTTTAAACAGCTTTATTGCGGGGTATATATATAACACTTTAAATTTTTCTACAGTAAATACACATTTTGTAACCAAAAGTTATTTTTAAAAACAGCAGATGACCTTCCAAACACAGTGGTTGGCAACTGGATACCAGGGAATGGACAACCCAAGTGGAAAAATACTGGAACCAAAAAACTCCACTGTAAACCCTGGTTAGAGCCAGGGCAACTGATGAGAGTTGTGAGAGTTGAAGCAACTATAAAGAAATCTGTCTGGTAGGGTTCGATGTGCATGCGCTGCTTGTGGAATTGCTCAAGCATCTATTCAAAAAAATTTTTTAAATCAATAATGTGCTGTTGGCATAAAGTTAAATGATCGTTTTTCAAAAAAAACAAATGATGTGTGGGAATGTTTTCCCTGGCCATTGGCAAAAATCTTTCACCTGGCCAGGAAGAGCACACAAGCACAGGCAGAGTCAGAGGCTGGATCCCAGAGGCCAGGTGATCCCAGGCAGGCTCCCTGCCCTGCAGGGCAGCAGAGGGATGAGGAGAGGACACTGAGGGCCGCAGGGCCCCAGAGAAGATGGGAGGATAGGGAGGGAGACGGACCCTCTGACGTCAGATCTGCTGTCCCGAGGGGTGCTTGCATCCTCAGTGCTGCAAGTGAGGTCAGTCAGGCTGCCTGCCCGCAGCCGCCAGTTTCCAATCAAGCACTGGAAAAGTTGAATGAAGGGAATCTTAAACCAGTGGCCTGATAACCCACCTACCAGACTGTTAATGCACCACTGGATCCTTCCTGTGCTGCTGGTAAGTGTCACCTACCGATGCCCCAGCTTCCTGATTTACTCTGCAAGACTGTGCTGTGGAATGAAGCCCGCAGGGCAGCCAGGTGAAGAGTAGTGCAGTGGCCCCAGGCCCCTTGAGCTTTGAGAGCCCTCGCTTCCCACCCGGCCCATCCTCCTTCAGGCCTCTCTGCTGACTGCTTCTTCCTTGGGCCTTCTCTTGTGGGCAGGAGCAGAGCAGGAGCTGCCCTGGGGGGACCCCAGCAGGCAGGTGAGTTCTAAGCCCCTGTTACCCCAGGTGTGGTCGGGGGACCTGCAGCCTGGCATCCCCTGGGAGCCTGTTGGAAATGCAGAATCCCAGGCCCCAGCCAGTCCTAGGAATCAGCATCTGCCATGTAACCAGCCCCAGGAGACTCATGAGCACGGTGCACTCTGAGGAGCTCAGGGCTCAGCCACAGCCAGCAGGCAGCTGTCTCTCCAGTCAGCACAGCACAGAGAGGGAGAAATGTTGTGACTGCATCGAATAGGGTGAGAGTCAGCTGTGAGCAACTGGAAACCACAATCCACAGGAACTTGGAGAAGACAGAAGTTTACTTCTCTCACAAAAACAGAGCACAGAGAAGTGTAGTGCAGGGCTGGCTTGATGGTTCAGTCATAAGGGAAGGAGGCTCCTCTATCTTGTTTCTAGGACGTCCTCAATATCTGATCCCTCCTTATGTTCCAAAATGGCTGCTTGAGCTCCAGCCCTCACATCTACATTCCAGTTGCACGAGACAGGCAAGCCACTGTCCTTATTTGACTCTACTCTCCCGACCTTCTCCAGTCACCTCCAAGCTTGGGGACCAGCTTCACACAAAGCCATGGCAGCTTCGCCTGCATGCTGGGATGAGCCCTGGGGAAGTCAAAGTAATCCTCCCAGCAGGGCCAGGCATGAGCATTCTGACTGCCCTGAGCTCCTCACCCGCACCCCCCCACCCACCCACCCATGGAAAGAGCCTGTCCAGCATCCATCTATAGGACCCACCAGGGAGAGGAGAGAGAAAATCGGTGCTCTTAGGAAAAATCTCTCAAAACCCAGGAGATCTGTCAAACCAGGAATCGAACAGAGGGACTGATCTGTTTGCAATCTGACTGACAAGCTCAGCTTGTTCACCTGATAGAAGCTGAGGAGATGCTGGGATACGCACTTACGTGAGCAGGCTACACAGCGCTGGGCCAGGCCACTGTCTCATGTATCTGGACAGACTCCATTAGGCCCATTCCTCTTGATTAAATCTCCTCTAAGGATGCTTGTTGGGTGGAGGGGGAATGATCACACGTATCCAGGGGAGGTGCCAGGAAGCAGGTGGTGGCCTGTCACCCTCTCCCCACCCTAAGGTCATGAGTTGGTTTCACCCCCAACCCCCAGCCCCTGTCCTCAGTGAGGAGCAGTGTTCTCCCAAATGGTCTTTCTGACTGGTGGCTTCTCTTTGGTTTCATCTTGGTTCTCTCTGAAACATTTTAGATAACTGACTAGTTCCTCCAGATATATCATCAGCGGTTTTGTCTGGCACTGCATTTTTTGTTTTCTTCCTGTGTCTCTGATTCTGTATCTGCTTCCATCATTGTCTCTCCTCCTCATGACTCTGAAATACAGACATTCCCTAAGACTCAATATTGGCCACCTTCTCTTTGTAAACTCTCCCTTGGGATTCCATCTACCCACCATGGTCCAAGTGTCATGGGAATAGCTCTTATCTCTGCATCTCCAGCCCTGACTCCTTCTCCAGACTCCACTTCCGCTGAAGTCCTGCCATGTGACATCCCTGATAGGCTCAGGCTAGATCCAATTGTGTGACCTCTCAGTACCAGCTCCTGCCATCTTGTTCAGGGCAGCCCCATCCCTCCAGCATCCAGGTACCGAATGTTGATGCCTTCTTTGACTCCATGAAATCTGCTCATGACCCACGTCCAATCCAAGACTAAGATACAGGGGTCTCTTGGATCTGTATCCAGACAAAATGGGTGTCATTGATGGCATTTGGTGACACCAAGAGAGCTAGAATCCTGTGCAGGTCGAGTCTCAACTCACTGAAAAGCAGGGCAGTCTCCATCCACTGAGCACCATTCTCTCACAAGAGACATTTGGGCAGTACTCTCCAAAGGCCCACTCTTGGGATTCGTAAATGCCTAAAACAAATCCCCTGCTGAGGAGGTGCGGCTGATGGGGCAGCACATCAGAGGCTGCTGTCGTTTCTTAGTCAGATGGCCACCGAGCAAATGCAAACGATCAGCTCCCAACACCAAGGCATCCAAGAGTCACATGCAGGAAACGGGCACCCGAGGTTGAAATGTGTCGCCCATCTGGAGGTGCTGTGACCTCCACACAGAACAATTTGGAGTCTCTCGGCAGGTGATCACAGCCCTCTCACCTGGCAGGTGGCTGAGTTAACAATGTGCTGCTGCGACCTATCAGCTTTGGGAGAGGATCTCCTACAGCTCAGAAGGAATCATGATATAGAACGTTCCAAACTGAGCTGTCAGATTGGTTGTTCAATACACGGCCCCTCGCTCAGTCCATAGAGCCCACATCTGTGTGTGCTGGAGACACTAATAAGGCTGTTGGTGCTGGGTGATGGAGGATGATGTCCCCAATGGTCAGCACTGAGGGCTGTGACCTCCCACCAAAGAAAGAAGTCCTGAGAACTGCACACCGAGGATAGAGCCACTTTTAGCAGAGAAGAGCTGGGCTATCCCAACCCAGGAGATTTACTGGTTTCCTTAGAGTATGTTTGTCTCATTCTGATGGTTGATCTCTCATCGAGAGCCGAAGTTAAAATTGCTTCCAAGATAAAGGCAAACACCCGGCGCCCATTCTTCCCCCCTGCTCACTGATGGTGTCTGAGGAGAGCCCTGAGCTCCTGTTGGTGGACAGGACTTACTAGAGCAGAGACTCCCAGACGTCAGCGTGCAGGAGCGACCCCTGGAGGGCCGGGCCCCACCCCAGAGTTCCTGACGGAGCAGGTCTGGAGGTCAGGACTGACAGCTTGTGTTTCTGATAAGTCCCCGGGTGACGCTGATGCTGCTGGTCCAGGGACCCCACTTTGAGAAACACTGCAATTAATGCGAGAGGAGCAACATCCCAAGATGGCGCAGGACCCAGTACTCAGCACGTCCCCATATAACTCAGATCCAAAGAGCAGGCCTTCCAGGGCTGGTCACTGACCTGAGGCATTAGTGAGGGGGAAAACCCAGGGTTCCTTCAAGAGGTGGCCCAAGTTAACCTGTGGTCAGAGATGGCCCTGGCCAGT
>NW_025798655.1:0-10340 GCF_021613505.1 Equus quagga
ACTGGCCAGGGCCATCTCTGACCACAGGTTAACTTGGGCCACCTCTTGAAGGAACCCTGGGTTTTCCCCCTCACTAATGCCTCAGGTCAGTGACCAGCCCTGGAAGGCCTGCTCTTTGGATCTGAGTTATATGGGGACGTGCTGAGTACTGGGTCCTGCGCCATCTTGGGATGTTGCTCCTCTCGCATTAATTGCAGTGTTTCTCAAAGTGGGGTCCCTGGACCAGCAGCATCAGCGTCACCCGGGGACTTATCAGAAACACAAGCTGTCAGTCCTGACCTCCAGACCTGCTCCGTCAGGAACTCTGGGGTGGGGCCCGGCCCTCCAGGGGTCGCTCCTGCACGCTGACGTCTGGGAGTCTCTGCTCTAGTAAGTCCTGTCCACCAACAGGAGCTCAGGGCTCTCCTCAGACACCATCAGTGAGCAGGGGGGAAGAATGGGCGCCGGGTGTTTGCCTTTATCTTGGAAGCAATTTTAACTTCGGCTCTCGATGAGAGATCAACCATCAGAATGAGACAAACATACTCTAAGGAAACCAGTAAATCTCCTGGGTTGGGATAGCCCAGCTCTTCTCTGCTAAAAGTGGCTCTATCCTCGGTGTGCAGTTCTCAGGACTTCTTTCTTTGGTGGGAGGTCACAGCCCTCAGTGCTGACCATTGGGGACATCATCCTCCATCACCCAGCACCAACAGCCTTATTAGTGTCTCCAGCACACACAGATGTGGGCTCTATGGACTGAGCGAGGGGCCGTGTATTGAACAACCAATCTGACAGCTCAGTTTGGAACGTTCTATATCATGATTCCTTCTGAGCTGTAGGAGATCCTCTCCCAAAGCTGATAGGTCGCAGCAGCACATTGTTAACTCAGCCACCTGCCAGGTGAGAGGGCTGTGATCACCTGCCGAGAGACTCCAAATTGTTCTGTGTGGAGGTCACAGCACCTCCAGATGGGTGACACATTTCAACCTCGGGTGCCCGTTTCCTGCGTGTGACTCTTGGATGCCTTGGTGTTGGGAGCTGATAGTTTGCATTTGCTCGGTGGCCATCTGACTAAGAAACGACAGCAGCCTCTGATGTGCTGCCCTATCAGCCGCACCTCCTCAGCAGGGGATTTGTTTTAGGCATTTACGAATCCCAAGAGTGGGCCTTTGGAGAGTACTGCCCAAATGTCTCTTGTGAGAGAATGGTGCTCAGTGGATGGAGACTGCCCTGCTTTTCAGTGAGTTGAGACTCGACCTGCACAGGATTCTAGCTCTCTTGGTGTCACCAAATGCCATCAATGACACCCATTTTGTCTGGATACAGATCCAAGAGACCCCTGTATCTTAGTCTTGGATTGGACGTGGGTCATGAGCAGATTTCATGGAGTCAAAAAAGGCATCAACATTCGGTACCTGGATGCTGGAGGGATGGGGCTGCCCTGAACAAGATGGCAGGAGCTGGTACTGAGAGGTCACACAATTGGATCTAGCCTGAGCCTATCAGGGATGTCACATGGCAGGACTTCAGCGGAAGTGGAGTCTGGAGAAGGAGTCAGGGCCGGAGATGCAGAGATAAGAGCTATTCCCATGACACTTGGACCATGGTGGGTAGATGGAATCCCAAGGGAGAGTTTACAAAGAGAAGGTGGCCAATATTGAGTCTTAGGGAATGTCTGTATTTCAGAGTCATGAGGAGGAGAGACAATGATGGAAGCAGATACAGAATCAGAGACACAGGAAGAAAACAAAAAATGCAGTGCCAGACAAAACCGCTGATGATATATCTGGAGGAACTAGTCAGTTATCTAAAATGTTTCAGAGAGAACCAAGATGAAACCAAAGAGAAGCCACCAGTCAGAAAGACCATTTGGGAGAACACTGCTCCTCACTGAGGACAGGGGCTGGGGGTTGGGGGTGAAGCCAACTCATGACCTTAGGGCGGGGAGAGGGTGATGGGCCACCACCTGCTTCCTGGCACCTCCCCTGGATACGTGTGATCATTCCCCCTCCACCCAACAAGCATCCTTAGAGGAGATTTAATCAAGAGGAATGGGCCTAATGGAGTCTGTCCAGATACATGAGACAGTGGCCTGGCCCAGCGCTGTGTAGCCTGCTCACGTAAGTGCGTATCCCAGCATCTCCTCAGCTTCTATCAGGTGAACAAGCTGAGCTTGTCAGTCAGATTGCAAACAGATCAGTCCCTCTGTTCGATTCCTGGTTTGACAGATCTCCTGGGTTTTGAGAGATTTTTCCTAAGAGCACCGATTTTCTCTCTCGCTCTTTCCATGGGTGGGTGGGTGGGGGGGTGCGGGTGAGGAGCTCAGGGCAGTCAGAATGCTCATGCCTGGCCCTGCTGGGAGGATTACTTTGACTTCCCCAGGGCTCATCCCAGCATGCAGGCGAAGCTGCCATGGCTTTGTGTGAAGCTGGTCCCCAAGCTTGGAGGTGACTGGAGAAGGTCGGGAGAGTAGAGTCAAATAAGGACAGTGGCTTGCCTGTCTCGTGCAACTGGAATGTAGATGTGAGGGCTGGAGCTCAAGCAGCCATTTTGGAACATAAGGAGGGATCAGATATTGAGGACGTCCTAGAAACAAGATAGAGGAGCCTCCTTCCCTTATGACTGAACCATCAAGCCAGCCCTGCACTACACTTCTCTGTGCTCTGTTTTTGTGAGAGAAGTAAACTTCTGTCTTCTCCAAGTTCCTGTGGATTGTGGTTTCCAGTTGCTCACAGCTGACTCTCACCCTATTCGATGCAGTCACAACATTTCTCCCTCTCTGTGCTGTGCTGACTGGAGAGACAGCTGCCTGCTGGCTGTGGCTGAGCCCTGAGCTCCTCAGAGTGCACCGTGCTCATGAGTCTCCTGGGGCTGGTTACATGGCAGATGCTGATTCCTAGGACTGGCTGGGGCCTGGGATTCTGCATTTCCAACAGGCTCCCAGGGGATGCCAGGCTGCAGGTCCCCCGACCACACCTGGGGTAACAGGGGCTTAGAACTCACCTGCCTGCTGGGGTCCCCCCAGGGCAGCTCCTGCTCTGCTCCTGCCCACAAGAGAAGGCCCAAGGAAGAAGCAGTCAGCAGAGAGGCCTGAAGGAGGATGGGCCGGGTGGGAAGCGAGGGCTCTCAAAGCTCAAGGGGCCTGGGGCCACTGCACTACTCTTCACCTGGCTGCCCTGCGGGCTTCATTCCACAGCACAGTCTTGCAGAGTAAATCAGGAAGCTGGGGCATCGGTAGGTGACACTTACCAGCAGCACAGGAAGGATCCAGTGGTGCATTAACAGTCTGGTAGGTGGGTTATCAGGCCACTGGTTTAAGATTCCCTTCATTCAACTTTTCCAGTGCTTGATTGGAAACTGGCGGCTGCGGGCAGGCAGCCTGACTGACCTCACTTGCAGCACTGAGGATGCAAGCACCCCTCGGGACAGCAGATCTGACGTCAGAGGGTCCGTCTCCCTCCCTATCCTCCCATCTTCTCTGGGGCCCTGCGGCCCTCAGTGTCCTCTCCTCATCCCTCTGCTGCCCTGCAGGGCAGGGAGCCTGCCTGGGATCACCTGGCCTCTGGGATCCAGCCTCTGACTCTGCCTGTGCTTGTGTGCTCTTCCTGGCCAGGTGAAAGATTTTTGCCAATGGCCAGGGAAAACATTCCCACACATCATTTGTTTTTTTTGAAAAACGATCATTTAACTTTATGCCAACAGCACATTATTGATTTAAAAAATTTTTTTGAATAGATGCTTGAGCAATTCCACAAGCAGCGCATGCACATCGAACCCTACCAGACAGATTTCTTTATAGTTGCTTCAACTCTCACAACTCTCATCAGTTGCCCTGGCTCTAACCAGGGTTTACAGTGGAGTTTTTTGGTTCCAGTATTTTTCCACTTGGGTTGTCCATTCCCTGGTATCCAGTTGCCAACCACTGTGTTTGGAAGGTCATCTGCTGTTTTTAAAAATAACTTTTGGTTACAAAATGTGTATTTACTGTAGAAAAATTTAAAGTGTTATATATATACCCCGCAATAAAGCTGTTTAAAAAATAAAGTATGTAAGTAAAAGGAAGAAAAAAATCACCCATAATCCTCTCATCAAGAAAGAACCACTGGAGCTATCTGGTGCAGAGGGCGCCTGTGTGCGACTGTGTGTGCACATGTGCACCTACACACACAGAAGTTCAGTCTTTTGAATGAAAATCGGCTCACTCGATGCACTTTATGGTAACCCATGTCCTTATTCAATCACATGACGGGCCTTTGTCTTCAAGTCATTAAACATACCCCCCTAAGGATGATGGTTTCCTCTGGGGAAGATCAGAATCACCCGAGGTGCCTTTAACAACAGACAGAGCCCTAGGCGCCCCCTGCAGACTCTCACCGGGGAAGTCTGACGTGGGATCAATAGCATCTTACATGGCTTTTTGAGTTGTTATTCCTTTAACGCCACGTTGTTGAAAATGGAGACATTTCAAATGTCTTCCTATTATAAATAACGTGTCTCATGGTGACTAAAGAGATACTGGCCCTGCTCTTGTGCTGCTCACAGTCTAGCCGGATAGCACTTGGGAGAGTGCCTGCACAGGGTAGGCACCCAGAGAATGCCTGCTGCAGGTGCCCACAGCACACCCTCTTCTTTGGGCCGAGCCCTCCACCCCATTGTTGGAGGAGGTCACAGAAGGATGTGACTGCTGGTTGCTTGACCTGAGAGCTGGCCTGGGCGATCCAAGGCTCCTCACCCATCTCATCCTTGGATTGCATCCCCTGTCCACCGTTCCCACAGTGGAAGCCATGTCCAAAGAAGCGGCCTTGAGAGAGCAACATGTGTTTGAGACCATTTGGATGGCGTAGTGACTGAACTCCATTAAGGCCTCTCTATAAATGATCTGCTTGAATGGCTGTGAAGAGGTAGTCAGTGTTTCTTGAGATTCGAATCGGGAATCAGGAGGATGTTAAGGTTGCAGTTGCTGGACAGAGCCAGCACAGAGGAGGAGAAAAAAGAGTGGGCCCTGATGATGTCACTTGAACCCCTGGATCAAGCCAGGCCTGAAACACACACCAGACATTCCAGGTAAGTGCACCAGTAACATCTCTTTTGATTTAAGCTGGTTTGGTTTAAGTTTGCTGTTGCTCACAACAGAAAGGATCCTGACAGATGCAATGGCCTGCAGGCCCTCATGCTCTGGCTCTGGTCCTGCCCACACCCAATCTCTTCACATCATGCTCCACCTCCTCTTAGAGCTCAAGCCACACTGAGAGATCTTAAAGCAGCTCAGCACAGGGAGCCAGATGGCCTGGGTCAGGTCGTAGCCCCGTCACTAATGAGCTGTGTAAACTTAGGCAAGTTACTTCCACAACACGCTCCGACATCCTCATCCATGGAGTGGGAATGATGGCGTTGATGTGCTCATTAGCTTGTCTTTACTCCTGAGGCTGGACTGAGAATTAAACGGGGAGGTGTATTCAGAGCAGTGAGCACAGAACCCTATGTCAGTGTCACATATTGGTACAATGACTTCTGTGTCTAAGGGGTCTGCATCATCTCACCCCGAGGCCTTTGCACTGGCTGTTTCCTCTGCCTGGAATGTCCTGTCCTTGACTGCACATCCTTCAGATGTCAGCTCCCTGACCCTCCCTGTCATACGTTCCCAAAGCTCCCTGGAATTTTGTCCTGATGTCCGTTATAGTTCGCAATTCTGTCTTTACAGTGGTCGCTCCTTGCCTGTCTCCCTCTCTAGAGGGGGAACTTGAGGGCAGGGTGGAGTCTGCTGTGCTATGACTTGTACCTTCAATACCAAGGACAGAGCCTGGTCCCTCTGAAAACACATTTTGAATGTGTGAAGGAAGGAGTGAGTGAGTGAGCTGAACAGTCTGCTAACTCAGGGATGGCTTCTTCCCTGGGAAAATGCCTCCTGACCATGGCCGACACCCAGAGCGCCCTGGTATGCAGGCTGGGAGGTGCTGACTTCCTTCCTGACTGGCCCTCCGGCGGGCCTAGAATACCCTTTGACCTTGCAGTGGTCTTGGGGCTGTAGACAGTCCAAATTCTTGATCACCTGATCAGGAAGGCACCTGCCATCAGATCCTCTCAGCACCTGCAGCTGATGACAAAGCTCCAGCAAGGTCCGTGACAGGGAGGTGGGTTGAGTCACACACTCCCTGGGGTGTAGTAAACAAGCTGTAACAAGCACATAATTATCCCCAACGGAGAATTCTGTCCTTTTTCCTTCTAAGTACATTTGAACATTATGAGCTTTTAATCAAAGTGAAGGCAGGTGTCACTCTGCACTAAGACAATGCATAACAAATGAGGGTGCAGACGGTGCTAACAGGATTTGGGTGTTTATAACGCAAGGTAATTGTGACGCCGTTCTACGAAATGCATTTTGTTCTTGAAACTGAAATTGACTTTGATGTCTTTTCAAAGCCTTATGCATTTTAACTTGCGCAGAGCCTTCTTTCCCAGCTCTCAATGCTCTGCCAGGAGCAGTGGGGATCGTGACATTCTGGGAGCCGAGCCGAGGGTGAGCTGGGGCTGAGCTCCCACAATGAGATGGTCCGGCTCCCAAGCCTGTCCCGTGTGCGCAGCACTGGGGCATCTGGAGTCTGGGTGAGGGTCCCGGTCCTGTCACGGTGGAGCTGTGGAAGTCACGGAGGTTTACAGGAGGGGCTTTCACTTCCCCAGGAACCTGAGTCCTGGACACAATCTCTGCCAGGGACGCGTCACGCTGCTCCGGGTCCAAGCTGCAGACCTGGACTCCAGCCAGTGCCAAGCATCAGGAATTTGGAGACAGTGGAAACACAATGGATTTTCACCCAGAACTTAGCACTTCCCCCTTTTCTGACCCCCTGTGCGCACCACGTGGAGGGGAGGGAGGGAGGGAGCTTGGCTCAGAGCAGCCTCACAGCAAACATCCCTGACACAGCCTCCTCGGCCCATCCTGGGTGAGAGTCCCCTCGGGACCTGGCACAAGACACCAGCTCCCAGGGACAGCGTCCGCTGGCGCCCGCCTGGCAGGTTATCCACGGCTTTGTGAGTGCTGACCCACAGCAGGGAGAGCAATCCCAGGCCACGTGAAAGGTGAACAACAGAACACACTCCCAGGACAGAAAGTCCCAGTGCAGCATCAGTCTCCTCGTTCCACTACAACCTCGTGAGGGTCCCGGCCTCGTCTTCCTCTGGGCTGTCAGCAGTGGGTGCAGTAAACGGGAGTGTTCCCTTGTCTAACAGCAGCTCACCCCGACTCTGGAGATGTCCAGGGCCCCCTACCACCTGGGGGCCTCTCCACGTCCTAGCTCAGCAGTTACCGCATCCCAGCTGAGCCCCACCTCCGCTAACGGGAGGGGCCCACACAGGCCTCGGCAGCAGGACATAACCTGGGGAGATTTATGAAGCAAGTCAACGAGGAACTTCCGCACAAGCTCTTTTTTATCTAAGAGATGAAGCCTTCACTGCAAAACATTTACACACCTGTGAAAGGAGAAGAGAAAGGGACTCACAAAGGTTATTTAAACATCTTGATTGTCTTCTCTGTGGGAGATCAAGGATAAGCACTGTGACACCCTACCCAAAGAGGACTCAGAGCAGCACCCCATCACCCTCTCAGGATCAAGCCCTGAGGCCGAGCCAACCACCCTTCTCTGCCCCTCACCCTGGCATCCAAACATGCTGTGGTTCCCAGAGCAGCTTTCTCGGGTAGGAAGGGCACACTGGGCCCATATTGGGCCCTTCCCCGATCTCAGGTCTGAGTCCAGGGCTGGGGTCAGCCTGTGCACGTGTCACAGGTGTGACACCCATGTGGGTAACCTACAAGTCTGTGTCCCGGGGGGGTGTCTGTTACCTGTGTGAGCCGTGTGCGCCCGAGCTGTCTGTTCCTGTGTGAACTACCTGTGGTGTGACTTATGGGCTGCCAGAGTGCATTATCCATGCATGTCCTATTGTGTGTCATTTGTGTGCCATGTATGTGCTGATTCCTTGATCCGTGTGCTACCTGCGTGTGTTCCCAGTGAGCATGTTATCTGCAACTGCTGCCCGCATGTCCTTTGTATGTGCTACATTTCTACTGCAGGGGTCGCAGCCGTGTTAGCTAACCCCTGTTCCCTTTGTGCTGCCTAAGTGTGCACCTCACGTGTGTGTGAGGGCTGCCTCCGCGTGGGCACTACCTGGCTCTGAAGCTTTGAGCGTCTTCTCCTGTGTCACATGTGCTGACTGCCTGTCACCTGTTTGTGTGCAGCCTACATGTGCACTCACTTGGGTGGGGGGCTGGTCGTGTGCGTGAGTTACAGAGTGGGATGCGTGTGTGTCGTCCGTGACACCTGCGTCCGTTCTGTGTTACCCAACTGTCTCCATCTTGTGTTACCCAACTGTCTCCATCTTGTGTTACTTGCATGCATCACGTGTGTGTTGGTGCTGTTTGGTGTCATTGTACGGGTGTGCTCTGCGCCCTACTTGTGAGTGTCAATGTCTGTGCACCACCTCCAAAGCGCGTGTGCCACCTCCGTGTGACCTGTGCCTGCCGCTCCTGTGTGAACACTGTTACACACTCCGTGTGACGCCCACATGGCCTTTCGGCAGGTGACTTATGTTTTGGTCTGTGTGCTGCTGCCCGTGTGTGACATCTGTGTCACACGTGTGCATGCTGCTGGTGTGGCTCGTTCTGTGCACCGCCTCCATACCGCGTGTGCCACCTCAGCATGACCTGTGCCTGCTGCTCCTGTGTGAACACTGTCATGCACTCCGTGTGACGCCCACGTGAGCTGTGGCGGGTGACTCGTGTTTGGTGTGTGTGGCACTGCCCGTGTGTGACATCTGTGTCACCTGTGTTCATGCCACCTGGGCGTCCCCGGGGGCGACACTTACCGTGGCACACGTCTTGCTGACCGGATCCACCTCCTGCGGCGTCGGGTGTTCCTCCCACCAGCTCCCCGGGACTGTCCCGGAGCGGCCCCGTCACACGCCGCCGCCATGGGCCGAGGGCAGAGAGGTGGGCCGGCGGAGACTCGGACACGCCGGCCTCGGGCCGTCCCGGGTCGCGGGGACCGCAGGAGCCGCTGCGTCCTCCGCACCCGCCGCCCTGCCCTGTCTTCTGGGGCCGGGCCTCGGGCCGTCCCGCTCTCAAGGCCGAGCCGCCCTCCGACCAGGCGACCAGGCGGAGCAGGGCCCGGCTGCACAGGGCGGAGCTCGCGGCGACTACAGGCCCTCGGCCGCCCACCGGCTAAGAGACGGCCGCTGAGAGACGGCCGCGTCCGCCCCGCGGGCCCAGGAGCGGCGGGCGGGGCCCTCGGGACCCCGGATCCAGGGCTCCAGGACGTCACGGACTCCGGTTTGCACCTCGACTCTTCCCCTCGGCCGTCTAGCTTCATGAACGGGACCCCATCTCCCTCACCTGACGCCTCCAGGCCCCTCGACGGCGACAAGATGGCGGCGGAGCGCCGTGCTCACCTCCTCTCAGGGCCATGGCTTTCCTGTCAGCCCGGCTGGTCCTGACGCTCACTCTGATTGGATACATGGAGGTCATGTGACGTCTCTGACCCAATCACTGCAGTCAGGACGCAGCCAGTGGAAGGTGTAAGAGCCTTTCCTGTTGGCTGGGGGGCAAGTCCTGATGCTCACTCTGATTGGACACACTCAGGTCATGTGACATCCCTGAACCAATCACTGCAGCCAGGGCCCACCTTTGCTTGACCTGAGCAGATCACAGCGCCCCTGGAACCAAGGGAGCGGGGCTGGGATCACAGGTTTGGGCTTGGGGGTGGGTTCCAGATGAAAGCTGGGGGCTCCTGGAAGAAGAGGGGGATGCTGGAGGCCACTCCCGGTGTCCTCCACAGAGTCTAGGTCACTGTCCCGAGGCCCCGGCTGCCCCAAACAGAGACCCTGACGGGAGGAGAGGCGGGGACGTGGCCTGTGGCCTTTCCTCCTGACTTCTGGTCCTGGACCTGCGGCTTCCAGACCCGCCGACCTCAGTCAGAGCATGAGACCCATGGGACTGAGGCCACCCGGACAGTCCGGGACAGAGCCAGGGACCCGCGGACTGAGGCCACCGGAACAGTCTGGGACAGAGCCAGGGACCCGCGGACTGAGGCCACCCGGACAGTCCGGGACAGAGCCAGGGACCCACGGGACTGAGGCCACCCGGACAGTCCAGGACAGAGCCGGGGACCCGCGGACTAAGGCCACCCGGACAGTCCCAGGCAGAGCTTGACCACCCAGCCCCTTGTCCTGTGGATTCCCACAGCCCAGCGCCTCTCCGGGTCCACCCGTGACGTGCTCCTTAAGGTGGTGCTTTCGTAGTTGGAAGCCTGAGGCCTGAGTGTCTCCACATGAAGATTCGGGGTTTGTGCATTGATTGAATATAAAACATACTGAGC
>NW_025798656.1:0-11049 GCF_021613505.1 Equus quagga
AGAGATCTTAAGACTTGGCTCAGTTACCTTAAATACCACACATGTGATAATAATTCTTCCTCCCCCACCCTCATCCTCCCACTAGCTTTCACTGAGTGCGTATTGTTTACCAGGAACGATAAATTACTTACTCAGTTTTCACAGTAACCATTTGCGCTAAGGACTCCTGTCACCCCCATTTCACAAGTGAGGCAGCTGAGCCTCAGAGAGGTAAACTTACTCGCCAACACCACCCGGCAATGGAGTAGAGCCTGGATTTGAACCAGGGAGTCTGGCCCCACAGTCGGGATCAAATAGGAGCCTCTCAGTGCCTCCCAGACACACAGGCCACTGCCGTTCTGACCCGGCCCCCAGCCTTACACAGATTCTGTCCCAAGTCTCTGGAGACCCAGAAAGGAGGAGGGTGGTGGAGTGAGTTCACAGTCATCAAATCCTGCTGTGGAAGAATTTTGCATTTATGTGTGGTTAGAGCTGGGGAGAGTGGGTCTGGGCTGCAGACATGCTCTGACTTGGCACAGAGCTGGCTTTACTCAGACGACTCTGTGAGGCTTCAGCTCCAGACGTTTTAGCATCTTACCAGGAAGCAGTTTTCCATTTCCCCTTCAGTGTAATTTCAGATTTTAATCAAGGTAGGACTTGTGAGAGTCTGAAATTGTCCTCCCTACAAAGGATGGCTGGTGCTGTAGACAGAGGGAACAGAAGGGAATGAATTCCAGGTGGACACGAGAAAGCCACATGTGAAATGCTCCGGCTGATCCTGTAATCATTCTCATCTTCGTGGCGGCGAGAGCCGCAGCTCCAGCAGAAGCCTGCAGAGCAGCTGCAGTTGGCCAGGGTGTGGTCCTGTCCCTCCCCTGCGGGTCCTGATGCCCGATGCGCTGGAAGTCCACCATGCTTCATCTCCAGAGGGTCAGGCCCAGAGACTCGGCAGGAACCGAACTCCTTAGATCAGTGAATGCCCAATCTCAGTACTCATCAGGAATGGATGCCGGCTAATCCTCGCTCCTCTGCTCTGCTCCGGAGATGGAGGTCCCTGCGCTCTTGGGGTTATTCACAGTATCTCCAGAACCTGGGGCTGGGCCTGTGCTGCGTGCATGGGGTCCTGGAGCATCCACCTGACGGAGTCCACGGGTTATGTTCCCCAAGAACAGGGCCGTCCGCTTCCTCCGGGAGAGGTTACATGTGGTCTCGGCTCTTTGCACCCACTCAGGCCCCAGCCCTGCACCTGGGTCCTTCTCCTGACACTGGGCCCTGGCTGCGGATGCGTGTCAGCTCTAGACCCTGGGCTGGTACTAGCCCTCTTCTGACCATCAGGTTGACTAAGTTAGGTTATTTACCAGTGGTTTCCTGAGATGAGGTAGGAGCAGGTCATTGACTAATAGGCACTTTTTAGTCACGCTGTTATTAGAATAGTAAGACATCAAAAATGCTTTTATGTTAAGCAGACGGAACAGTGGCGATATGTTTGTAAAGCAGGATTGCAGCCACAAAATACATGATTACTGAAGAAATCAGTTCTGAGAGGCAGTGCACAAGTGACACGGGATTGTGTTACGGCCTCGGAGCTTCGGGCACGGTTTCCCCGCGCTGCCCAGACTTCCCGAAATGTAGTTGTGCTGCTGACATTTAAAGCGAGCACGTGGCAGAGGAAGCTTCTTCTCCAGGTGATTCATCAGGTGTGACACTTGGGGTCACATGGAGCTGGCTCTGCCACCAGAGGCCCCTGCAGAGGCCCTGCCTTGAGGAGCTTGGGCCTGGAGCCAGGAGCAGCCTTCCCTCCTCCTGTGGCCTGGAGAGGCCACTGAGACTCCCCAGGGCAGGGTCCCTGGTGGGTAGGAGCCCTGCCACTGAAGGTACTAACAGCCCGAGTACTTCCTCAGTGGGTTCCTTTGTCTCCCTCCCTGTGCCAGGGATCTGAGAAATGCAGTGTCCTTGCCGGGAGCCATTTCTCTGAAGCCCTCCTCCAGGAGGTTCGGTGGGTGGAATCAGGGTGGGTCCTTGGCTGTGTCTGCTCCTCGCCCCCACCCTTCACTGCAGGGGGAGCAGAGGGAGAGGCTGCGGGCCCAGGGCGCTGCATCAGACACATGCAGGATGCCCCGCTTTCCCAGCTGCCACAAGTGGGTTGTTTTCAGAAATAGAACTGGATTCACAGGGATATGCCTCCAAATGCACGTGTGTTGTGGAAGTGGAGGAAGTCGTGTTTCCAGGGTCTGTTCTCCAGAACAAATTCTCCAGACAGCAGGGGTGGGAAAGGCTGCGTCTCTCACTCCCTGTTTGAGCTTCATAAACACATTAGCTCATAAAAGCCTCTAAGCCACAGGGTGTCCTCAGAAGAGAAAGAGAAAGCGGCCTATGGTCAGCCGAGTCCCCAAAGGTGCTTTTGAATATAAGGCCCTTTCTCTGCAGAATGGCAGAAAGCTCTGGGAAATGCTGATCCAGAGCAAGTTTTAAAACTTTATTCCTAGTGTTAGAGCTTTCTTCCAACTCCCAGTCCCCAAACAGACTCTGACACGGCATTGAAAAATATCAGGCAGGTTATTTTGTCTTAATTCAATCTCAAGTGGCAGAAACACAACTCAAAGCAGCTGTTGCAAAAGCTAGAATTTACTGCTCATATGACAAAAGCATCCAGGTGATGGCTTCAGGCATGACTCGTTCTAGGGGCTCGGATGACATTATCAAGATTTTGTCTTCCTTTTTCCATCCCTCAGATCTGCTTTCTCCATTTGTGCCTTGGCTTTCCCCATGCGGTACCAAGATAGCTGCCTGGATCTGATTCTCTCTAATATCTGCATCTTCTCAGAAAGCTCAGCACTCTTCCTTCTCAACAGTTTCAGTGAAAACTCCAGGACTGAGTCTCATTGGTCCACCCAGGGCTCCATGTCCCCCCCCGCACCGGGTCAGCCTCTGGCAGGGGAATCTAATGATGCAGTTAGCTGAGATTGCGTCACACAGCCATCTCAGATCAGAAGAGGAAGCAGTCAACCTGACCACACAGCACGACGAGGGGTGATGGCTCACCAGGGAAAACGCAGGTTCAGCTACTAGAAGAAGGCGGACCTCGTGCAGATCCAGAAACACCAACAAATGTCCGTCAGCCTTCAAGTTCCCGACAATCTTGTCTTCTCCTCCTTTCCTCCTCATGCCTCTGGACCAGCTGATCTCCCCCTTCCCGTCACTGCAGGGCCACCTCTTGCCCAGGTCATCCATGCTGACATGGAAGCGTTCCCTCATTATCCTCATGTGGCATGTGTGTGATATCCGTGTACTAGACTCTGGGCTCTTGGGAGAGCTGTATCTTCTCTCACTCGTGCTCTGTGAGCCCAGCTCTTAGCACGTACTGCCTGCATCTGTCAAGTGCTAAGTTCGAGCTTAGAGAATGGAAGAAGAATGATTGAAAGGAAAGTGGAATCCAGGCGAGTAATTTCCTGCCCTGATTTTTTGCAGGTTCTCCTCTTCTTGTCTGTATCATGTCGATGTCATGTGCCTTGGACGGCTAGCAGGGGAGAGGAAGTGTGGAAAGAGGGTCTGTCTGCTCACTGGCTCTCCTGAGTATCGTGGCTCCCATGGTGGGATCGTGTCAGGGTCTCCATGTCCATTGCCTTGGTCCAGTATGTCATTCCAGGTGAGGGCAGAGGAGCCATATGAGGCTGATCTCCCCAGGCCCTGGGCAGCAAGGACAAAAAGGGTTGAGAAGCAACTCCAGCTCAGCTCTTCCCAGTCACACAGGTCTGGTCACACGTGGAGCCCAATTTTGTGACCCTGTAGTCCATTTTCAGGTGTTCAGCCCAGGGCCTAGCATACAATCACTGCTCAGCAAATTACAGTCGAGTGACTATATGAATGTACAAATGAATATGGTCTATCGTGGCCAGGGAGGTGGGTCTTAGGATTCCCGTTGCTCAGTAGAGGGGATGGAGGTTTGTGTGGTCCAAGATCTCATGTCGCCATTTGAAACCATATCTTACGAATCCATAGCTGAATCAGAAAGAGGATGAGATGGTACTATGGGCTCAAGTCAGGTTTCTAAGTTCCAAAAAGATTATTTCCCCTCCTTACAAGAAAATAGGAAAAGCTTTAGCTGAAACACCTTTAGGAAGCTCCCCTCTCTCCTTAGTGGAGCTGAGGACCCACAGAGTGAAAACACGAAAGGAAACGTCACTGAGAGAGCTTAAGAAGAGAAGTTAAACATTTTCATCACTTCAGAATGAGATGATGTTCTGGCTGAGTTGCTAAATGGGGAGGAACGTAGCCTTTTCGACTTTAGTGTGACAATTCACTGAAAATGAAGCGTTTGAAGAGAGCGTTGTCTGAGTGCATAGTGAAACAAGGAGGATCCAGCAGCAGTCATTCCAGCTCCTTCCTTCCAGTGGGGATGGTTGTGGAAGCTGAGGCACTAATTAAAGCAGCGGCTTCTTCTCAGACAGTCTCAGGGCATCTGTTCCGCTTCATCCCGACTGGAGTGTGCAGACGGGCCGCCCCGCACGTGTCCAGCAGGGTCAGTGTCTGGTGGCAGCCCCTCTCCGCCCACGGCCTGGCAGCAGGTGGCCCAGCAAGGGCTCAGGTGGTGGTGGAGTCTCTGAAGAGGACGGGGCATCAGGAGACCCTCATGGACTGAAAAGTCTGCCTGACAGTGTCAGAACGCGAGCGCTTTCTCTTTGCAGAGGCACCACTCACACTTGCCACGCATGCATTTAAGCACTGCGTCTCGACGGGAGGGGCGCTGTCTTCCCTTCCTGCTCTGGGTGCGCAGGTGGGACCTGTTTCAGGGCATCCAGTGTCTCCTGGTCCAGGCGGTCTTGGGGCAGGAATGGGGGCAGGAGGGTGGACACCTGGTGAGTCGCCTCCAGTCACCTGACCTCTTGGGGCCTCGGTTTCCTCATCTGCAGGGTGGGTGTCATGAGAGCGCCTGCCTCAGGGGGCGCCATGAGGTTGTGAGGTGCTGGGGTCCCTCGGAGTCATCCAGGTCGTGTGTCAGGACTGCCCCACGCGCCTGGCCACATCCCGGCCAACGTACCCAGGCCCCTGGTGCTGTTGCAGATCCAGGGAGATGATCTCCAGGGCTCCGTGGAGATGGGCCAGGCTCCCGAGGTCACGTCCTGAGCTGGTACAGCTGCATTCTGGTTGCTACGGCGCCCTCAGGACCAGGCTCTCAGCAGTTCTGATGCTCTGGAGAGAAAGGAAATAGGAGAGGAGCAGGTTTTCTTGCTGAGTTCCTGCAGACACATCTCATAAACTCTCGATGGTCAGGGCCATTTCACTTCAGACTACATCTGCCAGCCACCCTTCCCCAGTCTAGAAACCCTTCTAGAAGTCCACACAGCAGACTCCCTCAGCGGAACAACATAACTCCATCTCCCAGCTGGTGTCCTCCCCACTTGTTTGACGAGGTGCCATTACTGCCGACAGCCTGGTGGAAAGCCTCAGGGAGCTGGGATGGTTGTGAAGTGACCTAGGCCAGCTTGTTCACGGAAAACTATCAGGTTTTTTTCGGGTGCATGACACTTAGCTTCCAGAAAGTCTGAGATGACGAGGGCTAGATGTACTCATCCACCTCTCCCACCAGGTAATGGTAAAGCTGCCTGGACCAGCTCTGACACGTAGATGGTCATGCATTAAACGCATTTATTAGGAGGCAGACACGGAATGGCCCCTATCACACTCCTCTATAAGCCTGCAAAAATTCCAGGTCTCCTTGCTGAGACGTGATCTGGTTTTGCCCTGCAGGAAGGGTCTCCGTGACACTCCAGAGGCAGGATCTTGGCTTCCTGGTCAGCACCACCCACAGTGTCCTCCCATCCACATGCCGAGCTGGGACTGAGAGTCCAGACCAGCCGGCCTTCTGGTGCCTGTACCTGCACAGGTGTGGATCGGGTGAGAGCGTCTCCGGAATATGTCAGAGTCTCGTCATCACCAACAGAAAAGCACTTCTAAGGCTTGTACTGGTATTCACCACCCAGAGAAAGTCACTCTGGCTTCGCTGTGCTGATAAAATAACAACCCGTCTGCTGATGAGCAGACAGAATGTCAGCAGAGGCTCTTGTGGCGGCTGCTCGGGACTGAGGGATTCGATCATAAACTCTTGACCTGGGTACAAATCCTGAGGGAGCAGGTGGAGACAGCCAGCTGGAGTGGACCTTGAACAGCTTCCAGGTCTCCAGCTGGCAGGGCGTGGCTGAGGCCATCCCTTGGCCCAGGTTTCCTGTTTATAGGTCAGTCCCCTGTCGTGGCTGGGCTTTGACTCCCATGGCCTGGCCGCCGCCCTTGGGGGCTGAGCCACCATCTGGGGATGGACCGTGGACAGGACAGCTCCCTCGGGGGAGAGGAGCTTCAGGTGAGCTGGACGAGGCCAAGAACCAAGCAGGGAGAGTTCGTGCAGGTCCAGGGTGATCGCATACCTGTTCTGTAGGGAATCTCCTTCCAGGAGGGGCGGCGAGGTCAGGAGTGGGACAGGAAGGTGGCCCTGGAGCCGCCATCCTTGGCATTGACAGAGAGCCCTGAGTGCAGGTAGCGTGCTTCAGCTCATCGCTTTCAGCTGCCGGAGATATGCCTCGTGGTGACGTGTCACTGAGCTTTCAAATGCAGGCTGTCCCCTGTCCCCAGGGCCATGTGAGGCTCGTGTGCAATCACTTTACCCCCCAGCCTTTTACGGGATCACAGAGGCTTCAGTAAGAGACCCGCGGGCTCCCCCTTCCCGTCTCTGGGGTCTGGGAGGACAGTTCACCTGGTCAACCCAAATGCAGAAGCAGGCTCAGCACAGACTGCTGGCCCATCAGTAATTAAACTCTCCTGGTCAGAGCACGGACATTGGGAGGGCTTGAAGGGAGAGTTGATGACAGGGTGACCCAGGGGAGTGACTGAATTTGTAGGCACCATGTCCCCACCCTCTCTGTACTGACTGAACTTCCAGATCCGAGGGCCCAGGCAGGATGTGCCCATCCCGGACGTTTCCGGGTGAGCTGAGTTTTCCGTCTGGCTTTGGTCAGTGACAATTGGGGACCCGGAGGCTGCCCTGCCTGGATCCTTCTCCACCACCCACCACGGGGTAGGGGGCCCAGCAGCAGGACCCCAGCATCCCTGTGTCCTCCAGGCTTCATTCCTGAGGGGGCACCACCTCCAGCCCCACCCCCAGCCCCACGCACCTGCTCTCCAACCTGGAACAGTGGTCCTGGGGCTCATTTGCAGGGGGTCAGCAATGGGGAGACAACACTCTGATGCCGGCTCCCACCTCCAGACTCATCTGTCTGTTCACAGGGGTCCGGAGGCTGAGCACGGCGGTCCTCCCTGAACCGTTTGTGGATGAATAATGAAAGGATCTCGTGCCCCTCCTGTGTCTCACTCCCTAGCCCACATGGCGGCAGGGACGCGGGGCCATGTCAGTTCAGACTGTGGGGCCTCTGTGCATCACGGCTCAGTTTCTTCTTTTCACTCTGTGTGATGGTCTGACCCCCTAAGTCCTTTGCTAAATGCAGCTGACGTATTTCAACGTGATCTGTTTTCATTTTCCTGTGTCTGTTTGTGTGTGTGTATATGATGCATACAATTTTCTTGAGACTTCCTCTTTGACTCATGGGTTATTTAGAAATGTGTTTTTCAATTTCCCAATATTTCGGGGTTTTCCACATGTTGATTTCTAGTTTAATTCCATAATGGTTCAAGAATGTGCTTTTACAATCAATGATCTTTCATTTTTATGGCCCAGAGAGGGTCTAACTTGGAGAATGTTCTCTGGGCACCTGAGACGTGCTTTCTGCTGTGACAGTGCCGGGTGTTCTGGGATGTCTGCTCTGTCGAGCTGCTGGCTGATGCTGTCCAGTCATCCGTGTCCTTACTCATCTTCTGCCTGCTTGCTGTGTCACTTACTGAGATGGGGTGTTGAAGTCTCCTACGCTAATCATGGACCTGCCAGTTTTTCCTCTCAGTTCTATTGGTTTTTTGCCTCATGTGATTTGAGTTCTGTGGTGAGGTGCACAGATACTTAGGATCGTCACGTCTTCTTGGAGAATGCACCCTTCTGCCTGTTGCAGTGGCCGCTTGTCCCTGAATCGATCTTGTTCTCAGGTCCCCTGTGCCTGAAGTGTGTGTGTGTGCTCCAGCTTTCTCCTGTTTTGTGTTTGCGTGGTCCACCTTCCTGCCTCCTTCCACTCCTAGCAGATCTATGCCTTTATGCTTATTAAAGTGGGCTTCTTGTGGACAGAAGTCATGGTTGACTCTTGCTCATTTTTATCCAATCTGGTAACTTCCGAGTGTTCACTGTTGTGTTTTTCTACTCACATTTGAAATGGTTGTTGGTGGAGCGAGAGTCACATCTGCCACCCTGCTAGTTGTTTCTTATCTGTTCCATTTGTTCTTTGTCTCTGTTTTCCCTGTTTCTCTGCCTTGTCTGAGATTAGTATGCATTTATTATTCCATTTATCTCAATTGCCTTATTGTTGATACCTCATTTTAAAACATTTTTCGTGACTGAACTATGGCTTATATTATTCATTTTTAAATAATCTGAGTCCACCTTCAAATAATGATACACTGCTTCACCTGCAGTGTGAGGACCGTGGAACACTGTACCCCAACCCCTCTCTGTCCTCCCTGGAGCATTGCTGGCGTGTGTTTCACATTCCATGTTATAAATGCACAACTAATTATCACTACTATTCCTTCAAGTAGTCATTGATCTTTACGAGCAATGAAAATAAGAAAGAGACAACATTTTACCTTCCTTTAGTCCGTGTCTTGTGCTAGTCTTCCTTTTCTAGATCCACGTTCCTGACCTACATGACGTCCCCTCCCCCTGCAGAGCCGCCCTTCCTGTTTATGGAGGAGTAGGCCCATCAGATCTTGCTGATGTGGGAAAGTCTTCATTTCTCCTCACTTTTCCAAGATGTTTTCAATGGATGTAGAGTTCTGAGACTCTTGTTTTCTCTCTTGGGACTTTGAAGACATCACTCACTGTATTTCAGTGGCATTATTCCTCTGAAAGGCATCTGTAATTTGTTTTTTTTAAGATTGGCCTTGAGCTCACATCTGTTGCCAATCTTTTTTTTCCCTTCTTATTCTTCTCCCAGAAGCCCCCTAGTACATAGTTGTATATTCTAGATGTAGGTCCCTCTGGTTGTGCTGTGTGGGACACCACCTCAGCATGGCTTGATGAGCGGCGCCAGGTTAGGGTCCAGGATCCGAACCGGTGAAACCCTGGGCCACTGAAGCAGTGTGCGTGAACTTAACCACTCGGCCATGGGGCCAGCTCCTGTATTTGTAGTTTGAACTCTGTCCCCTGTGCCCACCTGGCTGCCTCTGTTTCTCTCTCTGCTCTCATTTGCAGTAAGTTTACTCGCCATGTCCAGGTGTTGTCGTCACTGTTTATCCTGCACGTTCTCTAAAGTTTCCTGGATCTGTGATTTGTTATCTATCACTAATTTTGGAAAATTCTGTAATTATCCTTCACACACTTCTTCTGGCCCATTCTCTCTTTCTTCTCCATCTGGGATTCCAACTCTGGGTATTTTAGATCTTTTGATTTTGTTGCACTGTTTTTGGAAGCTCTACTCTGCATGTGTGTATTTTTAAAATCCATTCTTATGTTTTCTCTCTGTTGTGTTTCAGTTTGGGGAATTTCCATTGACTTATCCTGCCATTTGTTGATTCTTTTTGTGGCTGTGTCCCTGTGAACAATTCTTCCCATTACTGTGATTTTGATTTCTAGCACGACCATCTTATTCTCTCTCATACTTCCCCTCTCTGCTGAAATTACCTATCAAATGGTGCAATGACTATCTTTCCCATTAGCATCTGCCATGCTATTTTTAAACTTTTAATTTCCTGTCTGATACATCAGGAACACCAAATTGAATTGCAGTTGGGTCCTGAGAATTACCTTGTCTCTTTGGACTGTGTTTTATCTTGCCTTTTGTGTGCCTTGTGGTTTTGGTGGAATGCAGGATGTACTGTATCTGGCAGCAGATACTGAGGTAAGACTTACTTGTGCTTACTTGTGCTGGAGATGAGCACACCTTTCCTTCTACCCGGCCTTCAGCATGAGGGGCTGTGCTGATCCAGGTGGAGCTGAGTTGGGCTGGAAGTGTCTGTTGCCTTGGTGACCCTGCCTCCCCTGGAGACCTCCAGTGCCTCTAGTGATCTTTGCTTTTGTGGCCCCCTCAGCTTTGGGTCCCACCTTGTGCTGTTCCATAGAGAGCAGCTGTGTCTCACTGCTGATTTTATCTGAGGGTCCTTAGCAGGGTGCTGGGGTGTGGGGGGGGGGGGGACACTCTCAGACGTGCTCAGGCCGCCATCTCAGGCAGGCACTGTGAACCTGAGTCTGGGGGTCTGGCCATCCTGGGTGTCCCTGTCCCTCCCCCATGGAAGAGCTCCTTTGTTCCCTGCTGCCCCCCGTGCAATTTTGTGGCCCTTCCTTCTCTGCCCTGAGGGTGGAGGAGGCCGAGGGTCTGGGTGGCCCTGCCCTCCCACAGCAGAGCTTCCTCAGCTTCTCCCCAGTCTTGCCTGGGGACACCTGGGGCGGTTCCTGGGGGAAAAGGCTGAGGGAACTGGGTGTGGGCCCCTGTGTCTGTGGACTGCCTGCTTCCTGGTCTCTCATTGGCCCATACTCGGCTTGTAGCAATTTGCTAACATTTCCAGTTTAATCTTCCTACCAGCCTCATCAGACACCGTCTGTCCCAATTACCCAGATGTCTGGGTCCTATTGCCCAGGTGCCTGATTCTCCGGGTTTCAGAGTAGCCATCTGCTCTGCAATTTCAGTTCTCTAACAGGCTCAGGAGAAGTTGCTACTTTGCAGACTGGCCGGCTGTTTGTCCCGTTGTCTGGGTGGGAGACACACGCTTTCCTGCGGCCTCTCTACACTTAAACCAAAGATCAGAACATGGTCTTAAAAATAACTTTTGATGAGATGAGAAAACAAAACAAAAACCGAGAATCCTCCCTAGTTTAAATAACCAGATCAGAGAGAAATGTCACATTTTATTAACGTCCCAGCATCCCAAGGAAATGGGGTCTCCATTTTCATCTGTGGGTGCAAAGCGACCCCTGAATTATTCTTC
>NW_025798657.1:0-9062 GCF_021613505.1 Equus quagga
AGAGATCTTAAGACTTGGCTCAGTTACCTTAAATACCACACATGTGATAATAATTCTTCCTCCCCCACCCTCATCCTCCCACTAGCTTTCACTGAGTGCGTATTGTTTACCAGGAATGATAAATTACTTACTCAGTTTTCACAGTAACCATTTGCGCTAAGGACTCCTGTCATCCCCATTTCACAAGTGAGGCAGCTGAGCCTCAGAGAGGTAAACTTACTTGCCAACACCACCTGGCAATGGAGTAGAGCCTGGATTTGAACCAGGGAGTCTGGCCCCACAGTCGGGATCAAATAGGAGCCTCTCAGTGCCTCCCAGACACACAGGCCACTGCCGTTCTGACCCGGCCCCCAGCCTTACACAGATTCTGTCCCAAGTCTCTGGAGACCCAGAAAGGAGGAGGGTGGTGGAGTGAGTTCACAGTCATCAAATCCTGCTGTGGAAGAATTTTACATTTATGTGTGGTTAGAGCTGGGGAGAGTGGGTCTGGGCTGCAGACATGCTCTGACTTGGCACAGAGCTGGCTTTACTCAGACGACTCTGTGAGGCTTCAGCTCCAGACGTTTTAGCATCTTACCAGGAAGCAGTTTTCCATTTCCCCTTCAGTGTAATTTCAGATTTTAATCAAGGTAGGACTTGTGAGAGTCTAAAATTGTCCTCCCTACAAAGGATGGCTGGTGCTGTAGACAGAGGGAACAGAAGGGAATGAATTCCAGGTGGACATGAGAAAGCCACATGTGAAATGCTCCGGCTGATCCTGTAATCATTCTCATCTTCGTGGCGGCGAGAGCCGCAGCTCCAGCAGAAGCCTGCAGAGCAGCTGCAGTTGGCCAGGGTGTGGTCCTGTCCCTCCCTTGCGGGTCCTGATACCCGATGCTCTGGAAGTCCGCCATGCTTCATCTCCAGAGGGTCAGGCCCAGAGACTCGGCAGGAACCGAACTCCTTAGATCAGTGAATGCCCAATCTCAGTACTCATCAGGAATGGATGCCAGCTAATCCTCGCTCCTCTGCTCTGCTCCGGAGATGGAGGTCCCTGAGCTCTTGGGGTTATTCACAGTATCTCCAGAACCTGGGGCTGGGGCTGTGCTGCGTGCATGGGGTCCTGGAGCATCTACCGGACGGAGTCCACGGGTTATGTTCCCCAAGAACAGGGCCGTCCGCTTCCTCCGGGAGAGGATACATGTGGTCTCGGCTCTTTGCACCCGCTCAGGCCCCAGCCCTGCACCTGGGTCCTTCTCCTGACACTGGGCCCTGGCTGCGGATGCGTGTCAGCTCTAGACCCTGGGCTGGTACTAGCCCTCTTCTGACCATCAGGTTGACTAAGTTAGGTTATTTACCAGTGGTTTCCTGAGATGAGGTAGGAGCAGGTCATTGACTAATAGGCACTTTTTAGTCACGCTGTTATTAAAATAGTAAGACATCAAAAATGCTTTTATGTTAAGCAGACGGAACAGTGGCGATATGTTTGTAAAACAGGATTGCAGCCACAAAATACATGATTACTAAAGAAATCAGTTCTGAGAGGCAGTGCACAAGTGACACGGGATTGTGTTACGGCCTCGGAGCTTCGGGCATGTTTTCCCCGCACTGCCCAGACTTCCCGAAATGTAGTTGTGCTGCTGACATTTAAAGCGAGCACGTGGCAGAGGAAGCTTCTTCTCCAGGTGATTCATCAGGTGTGACACTTGGGGTCACATGGAGCTGGCTTTGCCACCAGAGGCCCCTGCAGAGGCCCTGCCTTGAGGAGCTCGGGCCTGGAGCCAGGAGCAGCCTTCCCTCCTCCTGCGGCCTGGAGAGGCCACTGAGACTCCCCAGGGCAGGGTCCCTGGTGGGTAGGAGCCCTGCCACTGAAGGTACTAACAGCCCGAGTACTTCCTCAGTGGGTTCCTTTGTCTCCCTCCCTGTGCCAAGGATCTGAGAAATGCAGTGTCCTTGCTGGAAGCCATTTTTCTGAAGCCCTCCTCCAGGAGGTTCGGTGGGTGGAATCAGGGTGGGTCCTTGGCTGTGTCTGCTCCTCGCCCCCACCCTTCACTGCAGGGGGAGCAGAGGGAGAGGCTGCGGGCCCAGGGCGCTGCATCAGACACATGCAGGATGCCCCGCTTTCCCAGCTGCCACAAGTGGGTTGTTTTCAGAAATAGAACTGGATTCACAGGGATATGCCTCCAAATGCACGTGTGTTGTGGAAGTGGAGGAAGTCGTGTTTCCAGGGTCTGTTCTCCAGAACAAATTCTCCAGACAGCAGGGGTGGGAAAGGCTGCGTCTCTCACTCCCTGTTTGAGCTTCATAAACACATTAGCTCATAAAAGCCTCTAAGCCACAGGGTGTCCTCAGAAGAGAAAGAGAAAGCGGCCTATGGTCAGCCGAGTCCCCAAAGGTGCTTTTGAATATAAGGCCCTTTCTCTGCAGAATGGCAGAAAGCTCTGGGAAATGCTGATCCAGAGCAAGTTTTAAAACTTTATTCCTAGTGTTAGAGCTTTCTTCCAACTCCCAGTCCCCAAACAGACTCTGACACGGCATTGAAAAATATCAGGCAGGTTATTTTGTCTTAATTCAATCTCAAGTGGCAGAAACACAACTCAAAGCAGCTGTTGCAAAAACTAGAATTTACTGCTCATATGACAAAAGCATCCAGGTGATGGCTTCAGGCATGACTCGTTCTAGGGGCTCGGATGACATTATCAAGATTTTGTCTTCCTTTTTCCATCCCTCAGATCTGCTTTCTCCATTTGTGCCTTGGCTTTCCCCATGCGGTACCAAGATAGCTGCCTGGATCTGATTCTCTCTAATATCTGCATCTTCTCAGAAAGCTCAGCACTCTTCCTTCTCAACAGTTTCAGTGAAAACTCCAGGACTGAGTCTCATTGGTCCACCCAGGGCTCCATGTCCCCCCCCGCACCGGGTCAGCCTCTGGCAGGGGAATCTAATGATGCAGTTAGCTGAGATTGCGTCACACAGCCATCTCAGATCAGAAGAGGAAGCAGTCAACCTGACCACACAGCACGACGAGGGGTGATGGCTCACCAGGGAAAACGCAGGTTCAGCTACTAGAAGAAGGCGGACCTCGTGCAGATCCAGAAACACCAACAAATGTCCGTCAGCCTTCAAGTTCCCGACAATCTTGTCTTCTCCTCCTTTCCTCCTCATGCCTCTGGACCGGCTCATCTCCCTCTTCCCGTCACTGCAGGGCCACCTCTTGCCCAGGTCATCCATGCTGACATGGAAGCGTTCCCTCATTATCCTCATGTGGCATGTGTGTGATATCCGTGTACTAGACTCTGGGCTCTTGGGAGAGCTGTATCTTCTCTCACTCGTGCTCTGTGAGCCCAGCTCTTAGCACGTACTGCCTGCATCTGTCAAGTGCTAAGTTCGAGCTTAGAGAATGGAAGAACGATTGAAAGGAAACTGGAATCCAGGCGAGTAATTTCCTGCCCTGATTTTTTGCAGGTTCTCCTCTTCTCGTCTGTATCATGTCGATGTCATGTGCCTTGGACGGCTAGCAGGGGAGAGGAAGTGTGGAAAGAGGGTCTGTCTGCTCACTGGCTCTCCTGAGTATCGTGGCTCCCATGGTGGGATCATGTCAGGGTCTCTATGTCCTTTGCCTCGGTCCAATGTGTCGTTCCAGGTGAGGGCAGAGGAGCCATATGAGGCTGATCTCCCCAGGCCCTGGGCAGCAAGGACCAGAAGGGTTGAGAAGCAACTCCAGCTCAGCTCTTCCCAGTCACACAGGTCTGGTCACACGTGGAGCCCAATTTTGTGACCCTGTAGTCCATTTTCAGGTGTTCAGCCCAGGGCCTAGCATACAATCACTGCTCAGCAAATTACAGTCGAGTGACTATATGAATGTACAAATGAATATGGTCTATCGTGGCCAGGGAGGTGGGTCTTAGGATTCCCGTTGCTCAGTAGAGGGGATGGAGGTTTGTGTGGTCCAAGATCTCATGTCGCCATTTGAAACCATATCTTACGAATCCATAGCTGAATCAGAAAGAGGATGAGATGGTACTATGGGCTCAAGTCAGGTTTCTAAGTTCCAAAAAGATTATTTCCCCTCCTTACAAGAAAATAGGAAAAGCTTTAGCTGAAACACCTTTAGGAAGCTCCCCTCTCTCCTTAGTGGAGCTGAGGACCCACAGAGTGAAAACACGAAAGGAAACGTCACTGAGAGAGCTTAAGAAGAGAAGTTAAACATTTTCATCACTTCAGAATGAGATGATGTTCTGGCTGAGTTGCTAAATGGGGAGGAACGTAGCCTTTTCGACTTTAGTGTGACAATTCACTGAAAATGAAGCGTTTGAAGAGAGCGTTGTCTGAGTGCATAGTGAAACAAGGAGGATCCAGCAGCAGTCATTCCAGCTCCTTCCTTCCAGTGGGGATGGTTGTGGAAGCTGAGGCACTAATTAAAGCAGCGGCTTCTTCTCAGACAGTCTCAGGGCATCTGTTCCGCTTCATCCCGACTGGAGTGTGCAGACGGGCCGCCCCGCACGTGTCCAGCAGGGTCAGTGTCTGGTGGCAGCCCCTCTCCGCCCACGGCCTGGCAGCAGGTGGCCCAGCAAGGGCTCAGGTGGTGGTGGAGTCTCTGAAGAGGACGGGGCATCAGGAGACCCTCATGGACTGAAAAGTCTGCCTGACAGTGTCAGAACGCGAGCGCTTTCTCTTTGCAGAGGCACCACTCACACTTGCCACGCATGCATTTAAGCACTGCGTCTCGACGGGAGGGGCGCTGTCTTCCCTTCCTGCTCTGGGTGCGCAGGTGGGACCTGTTTCAGGGCATCCAGTGTCTCCTGGTCCAGGCGGTCTTGGGGCAGGAATGGGGGCAGGAGGGTGGACACCTGGTGAGTCGCCTCCAGTCACCTGACCTCTTGGGGCCTCGGTTTCCTCATCTGCAGGGTGGGTGTCATGAGAGCGCCTGCCTCAGGGGGCGCCATGAGGTTGTGAGGTGCTGGGGTCCCTCGGAGTCATCCAGGTCGTGTGTCAGGACTGCCCCACGCGCCTGGCCACATCCCGGCCAACGTACCCAGGCCCCTGGTGCTGTTGCAGATCCAGGGAGATGATCTCCAGGGCTCCGTGGAGATGGGCCAGGCTCCCGAGGTCACGTCCTGAGCTGGTACAGCTGCATTCTGGTTGCTACGGCGCCCTCAGGACCAGGCTCTCAGCAGTTCTGATGCTCTGGAGAGAAAGGAAATAGGAGAGGAGCAGGTTTTCTTGCTGAGTTCCTGCAGACACATCTCATAAACTCTCGATGGTCAGGGCCATTTCACTTCAGACTACATCTGCCAGCCACCCTTCCCCAGTCTAGAAACCCTTCTAGAAGTCCACACAGCAGACTCCCTCAGCGGAACAACATAACTCCATCTCCCAGCTGGTGTCCTCCCCACTTGTTTGACGAGGTGCCATTACTGCCGACAGCCTGGTGGAAAGCCTCAGGGAGCTGGGATGGTTGTGAAGTGACCTAGGCCAGCTTGTTCACGGAAAACTATCAGGTTTTTTTCGGGTGCATGACACTTAGCTTCCAGAAAGTCTGAGATGACGAGGGCTAGATGTACTCATCCACCTCTCCCACCAGGTAATGGTAAAGCTGCCTGGACCAGCTCTGACACGTAGATGGTCATGCATTAAACGCATTTATTAGGAGGCAGACACGGAATGGCCCCTATCACACTCCTCTATAAGCCTGCAAAAATTCCAGGTCTCCTTGCTGAGACGTGATCTGGTTTTGCCCTGCAGGAAGGGTCTCCGTGACACTCCAGAGGCAGGATCTTGGCTTCCTGGTCAGCACCACCCACAGTGTCCTCCCATCCACATGCCGAGCTGGGACTGAGAGTCCAGACCAGCCGGCCTTCTGGTGCCTGTACCTGCACAGGTGTGGATCGGGTGAGAGCGTCTCCGGAATATGTCAGAGTCTCGTCATCACCAACAGAAAAGCACTTCTAAGGCTTGTACTGGTATTCACCACCCAGAGAAAGTCACTCTGGCTTCGCTGTGCTGATAAAATAACAACCCGTCTGCTGATGAGCAGACAGAATGTCAGCAGAGGCTCTTGTGGCGGCTGCTCGGGACTGAGGGATTCGATCATAAACTCTTGACCTGGGTACAAATCCTGAGGGAGCAGGTGGAGACAGCCAGCTGGAGTGGACCTTGAACAGCTTCCAGGTCTCCAGCTGGCAGGGCGTGGCTGAGGCCATCCCTTGGCCCAGGTTTCCTGTTTATAGGTCAGTCCCCTGTCGTGGCTGGGCTTTGACTCCCATGGCCTGGCCGCCGCCCTTGGGGGCTGAGCCACCATCTGGGGATGGACCGTGGACAGGACAGCTCCCTCGGGGGAGAGGAGCTTCAGGTGAGCTGGACGAGGCCAAGAACCAAGCAGGGAGAGTTCGTGCAGGTCCAGGGTGATCGCATACCTGTTCTGTAGGGAATCTCCTTCCAGGAGGGGCGGCGAGGTCAGGAGTGGGACAGGAAGGTGGCCCTGGAGCCGCCATCCTTGGCATTGACAGAGAGCCCTGAGTGCAGGTAGCGTGCTTCAGCTCATCGCTTTCAGCTGCCGGAGATATGCCTCGTGGTGACGTGTCACTGAGCTTTCAAATGCAGGCTGTCCCCTGTCCCCAGGGCCATGTGAGGCTCGTGTGCAATCACTTTACCCCCCAGCCTTTTACGGGATCACAGAGGCTTCAGTAAGAGACCCGCGGGCTCCCCCTTCCCGTCTCTGGGGTCTGGGAGGACAGTTCACCTGGTCAACCCAAATGCAGAAGCAGGCTCAGCACAGACTGCGGGCCCATCAGTAATTAAACTCTCCTGGTCAGAGCACGGACATTGGGAGGGGCTTGAAGGGAGAGTTGATGACAGGGTGACCCAGGGGAGTGACTGAATTTGTAGGCACCATGTCCCCATCCTCTCTCTGTACTGACTGAACTTCCAGATCCGAGGGCCCAGGCAGGATGGGCCCGTCCCGGACGTTTCCGGGTGAGCTGAGTTTTCCGTCTGGCTTTGGTTGGTGACAGCTGGGGACCCAGAGGCTGCCCTGCCTGGATCCTTCTCCACCACCCACCACGGGGTGGGGGGGCCCAGCAGCAGGACCCCAGTATCCCCGTGTCCTCCAGGCTTCATTCCTAAGGGGGCACCACCTCCAACCCCACCCCCAGCCCCACACACCTGCTCTCCAACCTGGGACAGCGGTCCTGGGGCTCCTTTGCAGGGGGTCAGCAATGGGGAGACAACACTCTGATGCCGGCTCCCACCTCCAAACTCCTCTGTCTGCTCACAGGGGTCCCGGAGGCTGAGCACGAATGGTCCTCCCTGAACCGTTTGTGGACGAATAATGAAAGGATCTCGTGCCCCTCCTGCGTCTCACTCCCCAGCCCCACATGGCGGCAAGGACCTGGGGCCGCGTTGGTTCAGACTGTGGGGCCTCTGTGCATTACAGCTCAGTTTCTTCTCACTCTGAGTGATGGTCTGACCCCCTAAATCCTGCGTTAAATGCAGCTGACGTATTTCAACGTGATCTGTTTTCATTTTCCTCTGTATGTGTATATACGATGACATACAATTTTCTTGAGACTTCCTCTTTGACTCATAGGTTATTTAGAAATGTGTTGTTCAATTTCTCAATATTTGGAGATTTTCCAGATATTGATTTCTAGTTTAATTCCATAATGGTTCAAGAATGTGCTTGTATGATTTACAATCTTTCATTTTTATGGCCCAGAGAGGGTCTAACTTGGAGAACGTTCTCTGGGCACCTGAGACGTGCCTTCTGCTGTGACAGTGCCGGGTGTTCTGGGATGTCTGCTCTGTCGAGCTGCTGGATGATGCTGTCCAGTCATCCATGTCCTTACTCATCTTCTGCCTGCTTGCTGTGTCACTTACTGAGACGGGGTGTTGAAGCCTCCTACACTAATCATGGACCTGCCGGTTTTTCCTCTCAGTTCTATCGGTTTTTTGCCTCGTGTGATTTGAGTTCTGTGGTGAGGTGCACAGATATTTAGAATCATCACATCTTCTTGGAGAATGCACCCTTCTGCCTGTTGCAGTGGCCGCTTGCCCCTGAATCGATCTTGTTCTCAGGTCCCCTGTGCCTGAAGTGAGTGTGTGTGCTCCAGCTTTCTCCTGGTTTGTGTTTGCGTGGTCCACCTTCCTGCCTCCTTCCACTCCTAGCAGATCTACATTTTTATGTTTATTAAAGTAGGTTTCTTGTAGACAGCACATGGTTGATTCTTGCTTATTTTTATCCAATCTGGTAACTTCCAAGTGTCCACTGTTGCATTTTTCTACTCACATTTGAAATGGTTGTTGATGGAGCGGGATTCACATCTGCCATCCTGCTAGTTGTTTCCGATCTATTCCAATTGTTCTTCTTTTCTCTTTTCCCTGCTTTTCTTCCTTGTCTGAGATTAATTCCATTTATCTCCTCAATTGCCTTATTGTTGATACCTCATTTTATTTAGAACATTTTTCGTGACTGAGCTATGGTTTATAATATTCACTGTTAAATAATCTGAGTCCACCTTCAAATAATGATACACTGCTTCACCTGCAGTGTGAGGACCGTGGAACACTGTACCCCAACCCCTCTCTGCCATCCCTGGCACACTGTCATGCATTTCAACTTTCCCACACTCAGCTTTTCACAATTTTTGAATTTTTAATCTTCATACCAGCTTAGTTTGCAGTGTCCAGTTAACCAAGTGCTGGGCCCTGCTGTGTCTCTGCAAGCACCTCTCTCCTCCCCCCCCCCCCCCCATTTCAGGGTAGCTGTTTGCTCTGCAATCTCAGTTCTCTAACAGGCTCAGGAGAAGTTGCTACTTTGCAGACTGGCCGGCTGTTTGTCCCGTTGTCTGGGTGGGAGACACACGCTTTCCTGCGGCCTCTCTACACTTAAACCAAAGATCAGAACATGGTCTTAAAAATAACTTTTGATGAGATGAGAAAACAAAACAAAAACCGAGAATCCTCCCTAGTTTAAATAACCAGATCAGAGAGAAGTGTCACATTTTATTAACGTCCCAGCATCCCAAGGCAATGGGGTCTCCATTTTCATCTGTGGGTGCAAAGCGACCCCTGAATTATTCTTC
>NW_025798658.1:0-19969 GCF_021613505.1 Equus quagga
CCATCAAATATTCATAGCAGCACAAACGGCCCAGCGAATCTCAGCCAATGGGAGGAAGGACCCCCTCGGTGATGGTGCCCAGGACAAGCACCTGGAGGAGGGTGCTCATGCTCACCCTCAGCCTCACCCGTCCCTGCGACTCTGACAAAGCTGAACCTCAGGCCCCCCCGCCGATGGGATTCCAAAGGAGGAGACGGTGAGTGTGTAACCCGGGGGGTTATTAAATCATGACGAACACTCACCGAGCGCCTACCATGTGCCAAGCAGCATGGCAGACATGGAGGAACGGCAGTGGACACAGGGCCAGGGCCATCCTGAGGGACCTGCACTCTGGCCTGGAGAGGAAGGATGCACAGCTGGACAGAGCCCCGGGGAAGCCCAGAAGGCTGCCTGGAGCAGCAGAGCGGATCTTCTCCGATGGGCAAGATGAGGAGGAAACGGGCCTGGGGAGGAATCTCGAGTTTGCTCCGCATAACTCAGTTGACAGAGCCCCAGTCATGGTCCTGAGGCACGTTCAGCAGCCCCGAGGGCCTTGCGGGGAGGGGGGCGTCCTCTGGAAATGAATGCTCATGGTTTCAGTTGTGTACCCGTGGAATAACACAGGATAACACAAATTCTGTTTCCCAGGTATTGGGAAGCTGGTGGCTCAGGTGGACAGAGCCCACACATAACACAGGTGTGAACCATGCATCTCATGATCCTGGGTGAAAAGAGAGAAGAGTGGGCAGATTCCCTTATGGGAAAGGGGCCTCGCCCTCGCTGTGCCGTCCACCCTGACGTTCAGAGCAGACCTGACAGGGGCTGGGCCTGCTGGGGGGCTGACACTCAGCGTTTCTCCCGATGAACAGCTTAGGAGCAAGAGCTGGTGCGGGCGAGGCGCCTTACCTCCAGGCTCTGGGGGCGGAGGAGATCGTCAACAGCAGGCAGGGAAAGAGAGGTGTGTACTGGCTCCATTCACTGGCCTACTAGGGCGATGCTCCCGGCACAAGGACATTTTCAGTAAAACCTTGATAGTCAGTAGGTCTGCTGATTTGCTAGGTGGGGAGACGGGGAACACACAACAATCAGATCAGGTGAACCCAGAAATTGTGGAAGGAGCAAGCAGCTGGAAAACACCTCTCTCTCCTCTCCATGTCTGTCCCTCTCTGCCTCCCTCTCTGTCTTTTTCTCCCTTTCTCTCTCTCTCCTCCTGCTGCTGCATTTGAATGCCAGTGGACCCCTCCCTGTGGACAACTTTGAGAATGAGAGCTGGAGGAAATTGCCTTTAATTTACTTGAATCCTGGCGGAACCCCGTGGCTAACTGGAGGTCTTACACTAAATTATTCACGGAGGCTGTTTCTGTACTTCTTTGCTCTGCAGAAATCACACAGCAGCCACATTCCCACCCCGGTGCTGGGCAGCTCAGCATGCAAGCCCGGCCATCAGCACTGGCCACAAGATTCCACCGGGCAGCCTCTCCCAGGAGACTCAGAGAGGCCAGCCGTGGACCCCGCACTCCCCAGACCAATGGCCCTGGACCCCAGCCTGGCACTGGGCGCGGCCACGGCAGCTTCTCTTTGTTATCCAAGAGGAGCCTTCCTGTGGAGGGTCCAGGGAGTAGTTTTTCCCTTAGATCCAAACATCTGAGAGCCCCGGGCTGTCACCAAGGACACAGTGGTTCTAACGTGGGAGGGAAGAGTTCAGGGAACAGGAGGCCCCAGGGTGAGGGGGAGGTACTGCCTGGAGGGCACTGCACACTGTGATCTGAGCAGAAGGGGGCCACAGAGCCAGAGGTCCATCAGGGACAGAGAAGACCAACATGGCAGATGGTGGCGAAGGCAGAGCCCGGAGGACAACCGAGCTGTGGGCATCGAGGGCACCACACCTCTCCTGCTCTCTGTTTGGGGACATTTGCTTACTTCCGAGTCCACAGTTTTTATGACTTCTGTGTTTTTAATCACATTTTCCTGCTCTTTTTAATAGCATCCTATCCTTGTTATCTGCTAGAGTGTCCTCTTTCACCCCTTGAGGACGCTAACAGTTGTGATTTTGACATTTTCTTCTCTCTTCATAGGACCATGTCTGCTACTGTCACGTTCCGCATTTTCCTCTGTCTGGGGGTGCAGACTTCAAATCGCAGGAAGGAAAAGCTTGTTGGAAGCTCCGTGCTCAGGTCCCATGTGCCCTCTGTGATGCACCCTTGTTAGGGCATTCTCTTGGGAAACCCCTCATGTCCATGTCCATTGGGCTTCTTTCACAGCCTGGCCAGATTCTTCAAGAGGAAAACTCCTCCCATCTCGCCAGCGAGGGTCCTAGCCTCACTGAGCTGGTCACTGGTCACCGTTTCCCAGGAGCTCCCAGAGCCTCATTACGGCCCCCTCCCCTTAGCTTGGTTTAATGCCCGTTCCTTGTCTCTCTCACGGGGATTCTGGAGGAAGAGTCCGTTCCTTCCACATCTTTGACCAGGAGTTCTAATTGGTTCCTAGAGAGCTGGAGCTGTGGGCCCCACAGCCCACGCCGAGGCCTCAGGGTGAGCGGGGCTTCTGTGATGCACGCAGGGAGTGCTCCTGAGGCTTTCCTCTGCCTGTGACTCACCAGGACCTTTTCAGAATGCAGGTTCTGATCCAGTAGGTCCAGGGGCCAGCCTGAGGTTCTGTATTCCAATGAGCCCCGGCAAGGCTGATGCTGCTGGTGACAAGGACCCAGGGGACAACACCCCAGGGAGAACGGAGATGATCAGGTTCAGGGTCACACTTGATGTGGTGGCATGATCCGGGCAGGGCAGGCATTTCTAACCGGCCTCACTCAGGTGTCCACAGCGCCTTCAACTCCAGGATCCGCTGTGCCCTGCATGGGTATGAGCATGTCACATCTCTGGGCAGAGCCTGCACGGGTCACATGCCTGGAGGCCCTGCAGCCTCAGGCCTGGGGACGATCTGGGAGGAGCCACGCTGCTCTCCCCAGTGTTCAGTGCCTATGGTCCCCTCACTGCCCAGTCCCTCCCGAGAGGCCTCAGTCACACCCACAGCTTCCGTCAGTACCACACGCTGACGACTTCAATGCACATCTGACCCCGGATCAGCCACTTATTGTCTGCTGGTGCCGTCATCAGACAAACCCAAGGGCAAGTAGAGGGGAGGACACCTGGGAGTCACAGTGCGTGCAGTCAGCCTCAGCTGTCACAGTGCACACAGTCAGCCTCGGTGTCACAGTGCACACAGTCAGCCTCGGTGTCACAGTGCACGCAGTCAGCCTCAGGTGTCACAGTGGACGCAGTCAGCCTCGGTGTCACAGTGCACCCCTAGCCGTCTCTGGGCGGAGGTCACAGAGGGATGGAGGGCAATGAGGGAGGAGAGACACTGGCGCAGAGTCCAGTTTGTTAACCAGGAGGTCTCACTGACAATGTGGCTTTCTGGAGTCTCTCAACATGTTGGGACATTTGGCGACACTGTCATATGCCTTCCCACGTGGCAACCATCAGCTGGAGACTGGAGCAGCTGCCCCTTCAGACTGGCATGTGGTCTCCAGGCCACAGTCCACAGGAGGGCTCCCTCTCAGATGTCACATGCCCGCCCTGTGGCATGAGGGTGTGTGTGTGACCTTGGATTTGTGTTATTAGCACCATGAGCCCCATGGCCCTGCACGTAATGAGAATGTTCTCCCTCAGACAGGTGTGGTTCCACAGAGTCCAGGCAATAAAGAGGGAAACCTAAACGATTCTGCCAGTAGGAAACTAATGAGAAAGGGGGACTGGAGCCTGGCAGGAAGAGCACAACATGTGGTGTGTGAGCGTGTGCCTGTGTGTGTGCATGTATGTGTGTGTGTGTGTGTGTGTGTTTGGAGACAGGATCTAAAGATATAGATATTTAATTTCTGCTAACGCCTTAGCCACAAGCCCCTGTTAGGGGAATATCAGATCAGATCCCAAAATGAGCAATTAGAGAAATTGCTTTTTAAGTGAAGAGCCTATGGCAAAGTAATTTAATTTTGGAAAATATCATAATTCAAGACTCAGGCAGGAGGCAGGAGGGAGCCAGCCTGCTTTCCACAGCAGGGGAGGGAAGAGAAGAGGCGGGGTGGCCCTGACATCAGCCCAGCAGGATGGAGTAGAAACGGGGAGGGGGACCCCACCTCAGAGGATGGCCTGGGTCCCGACAGGACCTCAGGCTCACCCTCATCTGGCTCAGGAACACACGCTCTGGGTTTCCTCTAGGGCTGGTGGACCACTTGTTGGGCACAGGGCAGGGAACATGTGGGAGTCATGTGCAGAAATGCAATACATGAGTCAGGTGACACAGCCACAGGGTGGACAACACAGAGGAGGACAGGGGCCTGCAGAACAGCAGAGCCAGGGCACAGGGGACCTGCCACCTCCAGCCCATCTGGGGCCATTTGGGGCAGATGTAATACGCACCCCCTGCTGGGCTGATGAGTTGGCACAAAGGGCCCTTGGTGGGCTTGGCCCGTATCAGAGCCCCTGTCCAAGCGCTGAATGCAGGCTGGACTTCTCCCTACATACCCTGGGCCCAGACTGCAAAGCCTCCTGACTAGGATCTGCAAGACCCCTTCTACCCCCTGGCCCACTGGACAGCCCTGCCCCCACTCCACTGCCCACTGGGCATCCTATGCCCAGACAATGTGAGGACCAGTCAGGGTAAACTGAATAAACAGACTCTGGGCCTCTGTTTTGCTCAGCCCCACACATCCAGACATGCAGAAAACAGAAGCTCATTTAGACGCCAAACACCTAGACAACCCAGGACACCAACACTTCTACTGGCCACAGAGGAACTGAATCCCAGCACTATGTTTTAATGAGTAAAACTGAAGAGATAGCATCTCGAATGCTTTCTAGCAGGACATCCCTCCCCTCCCTCCTTCGCGATTTCACATCTTTGTTGTACACACCTGGGCACCAGGCACTATTGTCCTTGCACAGCCTCAACCCAGTTACTGTGTGCAGGGTGCTCACCCCTGTGGCAGGTACCTTGGGGGCTCCTGCCAGCCCAGCATGACAGTCCCCTTCTGAGAGATGGCCACACCCCAGCCAGCAAACAGCCAGCCCACAGTTCAGCCGCCCTCTCCAGGAAGCCACCAATCGCTACCCAGTCACCTTTCGCCACAACCTCCACTGTTCCTGAGAGCTCCCTGGGCTTCCACTTCCCCATGCTCTGCCACTTCCTTTCAAAAGGAATTTGGAACCCCTCTTCCCTCTCCCCGGCAGCATCTCTGCACCTCAGCTCTGGTACTGGATGTCAGGGCGACAGCAAGCTTCTCTCTGCACGGCACCCCTGCTTTAGCAGTGAGCGCTCGTGGAACGAGGGGGCAGGAGCGGCCCTCCTTGGCTTGCCTCTGCTGGTGTGAAAGCACTGCTCCCAGTCGTGTCGGGAGGTCCATCAGGGCCTCCTCATTCTCACCCACAGAGGGCCCCCATTCGACAAGCCAGGACTGGGAGGAGGAAGCCCCAGCTCTGCGACGCTCACTCAGAACTCAGCCTCAGAAACAGGGAGCTGACGGCAGGCAGGATGAGAAATCTGAGGGCCACTCCTCCCGGGAGGAAAGTCCTCTGTCTGTGTGCTGTGGGGAGGGGAGCCCCGTGTTCTTGGCTGCAGCATCTGGAGTGCAGTCCTCTGAGATGGGAGGAGGGCAGAGGGAAGCAGTCTTGGTTCAAACATCACAGACTCTCACATTTCTTACGAATTTCTATAGATTCCTCTAATGGATGTTTCTTCATTTATTGTTTGATCTAAGGACCATTTCCAGAGACTTTCAATGGTGTGTTTTTACACACACAACTCTTCACCAGTTTTGGTGGGGAGTGTCCTCATGCTGTCATTTCAGAAGGGAACTCCAGTCAACCTTTGACTGAAGTGCAGCCCTCAGTCCTTTTCATGGGGGTTATTCACGGAGTGAGTGGAGAAGGGACAGGGTCGATGCTTCATTCCAGGTCTGCCCTGGGAGAACACTGGCTCCCCAAGGGGTTATTGTAGTCTGGTAATTATGAAATCTATCACAGGAACAGGTACACACAGTGTACAGTGTCGTCATAAAATGGACCCCAATGGAACACATTGACAACATTTAGCAATCAAGGGGTCTCGTCACACCCCGATTTCCTGAAGATGCACCTGCACCTGACCCTCCAGGCTGACGGTCTGGAGCAGGGTGGGGGCCACTCTCCCCACGCAGTGCTATCCCCACCTGGGCTGTCATCTGCCTGCCCTGTGAGCAGGTGAGGTTTCTTCCTCTGCTCTTCCCGTTAACACAATTGTTGTCCTAAGGACAGGCTGTTCAAGGCTGACTGTACGAGGCTAAATTATCTTCTGAGAAGGACGACCTGGTGACAGTCATGAAACACAGCCCCTTGCTCCTCAGGAGCCCAGAAAGGCTTCAGCAGCTGGAGAAACCGGCTCGGTCACCGAGACTCATCCATTGTGTGATTAAGTGTGTCAGTGGTCACCCAGCCACAGCTCTCTCCCCGAGGAGGACTTGTTAACAAGCTTATCTGAGGACAGTCCTCACCGGGTCAAATTAGGCCCGCCGCTGAGTCCCTGCAGCAGGAGGATGCTGGAGCTCACGAATTCTTCCACAGATCAGACAATTCAATTTTTACTTCACCATCTCAGACTCAGATAAAGATCTTTAATACAAAAATATGTTGGGAGAATAAAGCAAGCTGTCAAAAATTGTCGTTGGTGAATGACACACACTGGGAAGAAAGCAATGTGATAAGTGATCCTGAGAGTGTCAGACAAGTGACAATGATCCCGATGTGTGGCAGCAGGTGACCTCTGAGCTGAGCATGCGGTAAGGTCCACGGGGAGATGAAGACAAGCGCAGCCCCGCCTCCTGCTCAGGCAGCGTGCTTGTCCACTGAGCAGGTAGGCAGCGGAGGAGGTCACTGAGACCAGCAGCAGCTCCGGGCACGCACGGAAGAGGAGCTGCTGGCTGGGGCAACGGTGAGGACTAAACCCCGTGCTGAGCCCACCTGGCTCCTGGGAACTGCTGTTGTCCAGTGAGAGGCGATGGTGTCTTGGGCAGGTGGAGACAATGGAAGCGGAAGAGATGGACAGACTGGAGAAGTATTTTAGAGGTAGACACAACAGCACGTGATGTTAGACTAGATGAGGGGAGAACCGAAGATTTCTGTGCTGAGAAAGTTGCTAGATGACAGTGGCATTCCCGAGCTGGGAAGACATTTGGAAGAAAGAGAGGTGAGGGAGGTAGGAGCAAGGTTTCAGTTGGAGGAACTAAATTTGTATGAAGGTGTTGATAAAGACCCAGGCTTGGATGGTCGTGACAATTAACCTGGAGATAGCCCATGAAAAGAGCTCAGTGCACACCAAGTCCTTGATACATCATCACCATGACGCCTGTGAGACAGCCTGGTGGAGATGCAAGCAGTCCACTGGGCGTGAGATTATGAGCTCTGGGAAGGTGTCAGTGAGCCATCTGTGTGAGGGCCACGGCCACAGTCGAGACTGCACATGCAGAGAGACGGCAGAGGTCCCAGGGTTGAGACCCGAGGAACTTCTGCATTTAGACATTGTTTAAAGAAAGAGGAGGAAGAGCTGGCAAGGGGAACCCAGAAGAGCGTCCAGAGACATAGGAGTAAAAGCCAGGAAAGTTTAAAGACAGAAAAGTCAATAAAATAGAGGGTTTCAGGAAAAGAAGTCCCAACTCACCTCTGCTTTCCTCTACATGGCTACATCCTTCTTGTTCCTCTGCTGAGCAGATTTCTCTGAAATTCCATCTGCAAGCAGAAGACCCCCGCCCCACCCCACCCCACCACACACACAGAGGCCCTAAGACTTGAGGTCTCCTCCATCTAAGAGACAGGCTCAGTCTGAGAAAAGAACCTCTTGGCTTGAGGACCAAATTCTCAGAGAAAGAGCTCTGGTTAGGCCAGCTGTGTCAAGTGTCACCAAAGGCCTAGTCAACTGCCCTGGAGGGTGGGGTCATGTTACAGACCCTTGGCATCTGAGACCACTCAGAGTGACCAGAGTTTCTGACTCCTTAAAATCAGCCTGTTCCAATGGACCAGATCCTAACATGGCCCGTGGGTGGTCTTCGAGCCTTAGAAAGAGTGGGAACATTAATTTCCCATTGTGAAGCCACAAGGCACATGGTGACTTTCTGAAACTGACCATCAGAAGTTTACATGTTGGGCAGAGACAGAAAGGGCTTCCATCGACAAGGTTACACAGTTGTCCTTTTACGCCACATCCGCTGCCTGTCAGGCACTGTGGAGCAAGAGCTGTTTCTGTCCAATGTTCCTTATTTGACCGCGGGGTCTGAAGGCCAAGATGAAATACTTTGCTATTGAGTTCCCCAGCCCTTCCGTGATGGACCCATTGTCTGAGTCTCCCAGGATCACAGGCACCAGTGTAACCAGCTCCTTCCCCCAGGGTGACCTGTGCTGCCCGCACCAAGCTGGGGGAGCCCAGGACCGCCCTCCCACAGGACCCCACAGCCTGCTCCAAGGATTCTCACACACTCGGCTGCCGCCTGCCCCAATCCTGACTTCAGGTTCCGCTTTTTGAGGCAACAGAGCAAATACTAGGTTTCAGGTGTACTAATTAGCTATGCTAACCCTGCTCAAAAAGGACACTGGTTATGGTGATTTTCCTGTTGGATTTTTCTATCGCAACTGTCTATCTCAACCTGTCCAATGGCACTGAGGACATTTTGTGCAGTTTGAATGAGAACTGTCACAGTTCTGACTTCCCCGTGGAGGCCTGTGGTTGAAACGTGTTTTTATTCATGATAAAACCCCCAAAGCCGTGCGCCAGACTGGACTGGGGACCTCCTGTTCAGTACATCCCAAGATTTTAAATGCAGAAGTTCCCAAAGCAAAATATCTGCATTACCCACCATGGAACTTGCCTTAACAACGTTTCTGCATCACCTGACACCTGTTCTGTGTCAGACGCAATAGTAGTGACACAGTGTTTGATACAGGAGGCAATATCTAAAACGAGGCTGAAGATAAATCACACGTGGATTGCATTTTATCACAAGTCATGTAGAAACAGCACAGAAAAGAGAATGAGGCAGTAAACGTTAAATATAAAGTATGTGTTTAATCCTACAATAAATAAATGCAAAAGTATTTATTCCCAGGATTGCTTAAAATGGTCACATGGCAGAAACCAATGTTTCTAATCTGTTTTTATTTCTACCTCATTTGTCCATTGCACTGATTCCCTATGAAATGCAGATAAAACAATTAAAACAAAACCTATTATCGTATACAACTGAAGGGAAATAAAAGTCCCAAAAGTATTTTAATTAGAACCAACCCAACCCATTTCAGATAGGAATTCAGGAAAAAATCTACACTAGGACTGTGATGCTATTAATTGAGAACCTTCAAATTTTTATTTATCTAATTTAATGATCTTTGCTCAACATATTTAATAGTTAGATTCTTTCTCCCTCTACAGTTTCCACCCACTGAATTTTATGATAAAAGAAAAATGTCAGGCCATCTGGGCATATGAAAAGGCCACAACAAATTATCCCATAGAGACTTGTGCAAAGTGAAAAAACCAACAAAACAAGCTACTGATGTTGGGAGAAATCATAAAGAACTGGTAGTCCAGGGCAGCACGAATGACAACCAGCCTCTCTCCCCTCAAAAAAACAAAACACAGTGCGTGACAGCTGGGAAGTTCATGACACCTTCACATGGTGTCTGCTGCAGACTGCCCTATGTGACAGCGATTCGTCATTTACGACTGGAATCTGTAGCCTACACACCTAAAGGAGAGGAGCCAACTTGGAGAAGCATGCGGATGAGGCAGGAGAAGATGCTTCTACAAGTGGTTGGAGACCCTCGAAGACCATCTCCAGTCCCGTGTGATCAGTGGATGTCAGCATTCGACCAGCCGTGTGTGCAAAGATCCGATGGTTCCTGTACGGGGCGTACACTGAAAACTATGACGAAACGCCACAAGTTATGTTAAAGGCACTATGAGGGCTGAATTGCTAATCTCCTGCATTCGTTTGTGTTTTTATAGTTCACAAGCACCTCCCCACCCATCATGGTTGTCCACAAGGCTGTTTAATATCAAACATTATGACAGATTCTTAAAATTGGAAGAAATCTCAGGGCACAGCTAATTATACTTCAGCTGACTCACTGACGTGTCTGAAACTGAAAGAAGAACTAGAAGTTCAAAACGGTAAAGACACAGGACGGTGCATGAACCTCTGACAGTGGACTGTGCAAATAAGCACTCCTCTTCCTCGTCCCTCCCACAGAGCACCCATGCTCAGGTAGCGTCCAATCCAGAAAGTGTCCTCATGAGTCCACTGAGATTGCGAGCCCACGAATGGTACCCAGAGTGAAACCGGGATAGAATACTACGTTCGCCCGTGAGATGATGACTGGGAATGATTTGCTGAGGGGGGAAGTAGTTTTAAAAAGTTGGTGAATTTATGCAATTGGTGAATGAGGGCACAAGGACCCAGCTCCACTGCAGTGTTCTGTGGTCACAGAAAGTGCCAAGTGTCCCTCCACCAGGCATTGTGATGCTGTGATCCAGCACAGAGCCATCCGTCTGTGCCTGATCCTAATCAGACCTCATGTGAGGAGGGCTCTGAAAGTGCTTCTCCAGCAGGAAAGACCCATCACAGCTGTTTACACACTTCCGCCCTGAAACCCTGGGGGAAATCCTTAGGGAAAAAGGTGGACAACATTAGATATCCAAAGCTCCAAGAAAATAATGGAAAAAAATTTAAAACAACCCTGGAGATTATGGTGATTTTTTTGTTTTTGTTTTATACTTTTGAGACTTAAAAAAATCTCGTGGGGGCTGCGGGGTCAGGGATGGGCAAAGAGAAGTAAGAATGTTTGTTTGGAGTCAAGGGTTTTTATATTGTTAGTGGTGCTGCAAATCTGCTTTCTTGTTTCTGAGGATTCACTTCTCTAGAAATCACAAGATGGAGACGGGGAGGAAGCCAAGATACAGCTGGTCTGCTTGGATAGGGAGCGCAGCATGCGCATGCACTGTGGGCTGGCTGGATTAGGGAGTGCTGCACGCAGGTGGGCTGGCTGGATGAGGGAGTGCCACGTGGGCCGGCTGGATTAGGGAGTGCAGCCTGCAGAGTGGGCCGGCTGGGTTAGGGAGCGCAGCAGAGTGCAGTGTGGGCCTGCTACCTTAGGGAGCGCTGCGTTTAGCATGGGCTGATTGGAGCCAGGAGTGCAGCGTGCAGTGCGCAGTGCAGGTTGGCTGGAGTGGGGAGAAGGACTCATCTCCTCCAGAGAGTTAAAGGCAACTGGAAGAGCTGCCATGACAAAACCCCCAACTCAAATAGGCTTCAGCATAAAGGTTCTTGGTCCTCAACCATCGGAATATTTTCTTTTGTGGCTTCTGGATTTTTTGAGACGCAGGGAACACCACCCTCTCTTACTTTCATTTTGGATGGATTGCCATTAGACACCTAACCCAAGTTAAAAATTAAAGTGGGTTCTGAAGACGGTGCTCATTTCTCCTTCCATCAGATTAGTTTTCTTCTTTGTACTGAAGATGCCCAAAGCACAGGGAGCAAAGTTCCTTAAAATTCTAATCACAGAGCTGCTTCTGAGTTCCTCCCAGGGCCCCGGGGAGAGCTGAGTTAACGGTTAAATCTAAGCTGCTTCTCCAACAGAAGCAATTATTCTGCGGTGGATTGACGACAACGTGAAGCTCTGCTTGTGGATTCCATGACTCACCTGCCATCATTACCTAACTCTAAAGTTCATGTTTAAAATTTAATTTTTCTTCATGGGCAGCAGGCTATTTGGCCCAGACAGAATGTCATTTTGAATGGCATGAAAGGAATTCTTAAATGCATCTGAGATATTTGGAAAAATTTTCTTCTCTGAATCTCAGTGGGAATTCTTTTCTCAAAAACTTGCACAATGAGCTATGTTGGATCCCCATGGAGCTGGCTATTTCTGAGTGCAGAGGCACAGCGGGAAGGCACAGGACTGTTATGGACACAGCACTGCAAGAGCTTCAGCCACAGAGAAGGGGTGGGTGAAGGATCCTGGACTCTAGTCCTCCCCACCGGCTCCCATCGCAGGAAGGCAGGTTCAGAGAAAGCAGAGAATGGGAGAGGTAGGCTCTTTCCTGTCACAGGAAGTGGCTCTAGCCCTTTTCTTGATTGGTTGACTGAAATCTGGACTCAATGGTGTCTGATTAATGAGGTTGAGACGTCTAAACTTCCCTGGAATGCTGTGAAGGACCCAATCTGTGCTAGGCAGAATTCGAAGACGGTCCCAAGATTCTCACCCCCTGGTGTACACACTCTGTTTGGTACCCTTATCCTTGAGTGGGAGAAAGACCTGTGAATATGACAGAATTTCACTCCTGGGATTAGGTTAGGGTTTCTGGCGAAGAGGGGATTTTTCAGATACGATTAAGGTTGCTAATCAGTTGACTGTGAATTCATCAAAATGGAGGTTATCCTGGGTAGGCTTGGTCTAATCAGGTGAGCTCTTTAAAAAAAAGAGTCCAACTCGCTCCCGGAACTGAGCCTCCATGCCATGCAGAAATCAGGGCACAGGACAGCTCGCATGCAGGTGTCCCAGCCAACACTCCAACACTCCTGTCCTTCAGACAGGATCCTGAGGAAGCCTGCAGGATGGCTCTCACTCCAGCTGCTGTCTGACTACAACTGCCTGAGAGATCTCGAGTGAGGACCACCTAGCTGAGCCCAGGCAAGCCACAAAACCTGGAGAGATAAAAACATGATAGTTGCTAAAAAAAAAAAAAAAAAAAAAAAAAAAAGAAAGGGCCCGGCCTTCCCTAAGTCAGAGTCTCAAAGCAACAGTCTCTCTCTCCATTGCTGGTTACGAAGAAGCGAGAGGCCGTGAATTCTACAGCTACAAGGAGATGAATTCTGCCAGCCAGAGGGGGCTTGTAAGAGGCTCCTTCCCTGGTCCAGTCTCCAGATGAGAACAAAGGCCGAAAGCACCTTCATTTCAGCCTGTGAGACTTGGAGCACAGGGCAGCGACACTGTGCCAGGACCAGAGCTGTGGAAACCGTGAGATTATAGATGTATGTTGTTTATGCTGCTAAATCTGTGGTAATCTGCACAGTATAACCCTAACAGAGAGTCCAAGGTTTAGGCAGATAGAAATTTTGGAGTACTTCTGTCACATATGAACTACAGGCCCCTCCCACTACTGCCACCACCACAAGCCCTGAAGGGCCCGCTGCGTACTCCCTTCACTGGGGCCCTGAGACAAACTTGATATCTGTGGTGCGCGTTTTCTGCAGGGCAGGAGATGAGGCAATTGATGGGGGATTCCAGACTTAGGTGGGTGACGGGGTCTTGGAGCAGCAGCTTTCCTGTGGCAGCACCAACCCCAGCGGGGTGGATGATGGGGTATAGGGGGCATCAGGGTCTCTGATGGCTTTCTCTCCCACCCGCCTAGTCCGTGGACACCACAAAATCAAACCACATCATCTGTTTTGCTTACTGCTGTCCCCCCCAGCACATAGTAGGAGCTCAGAAAACACTTGACTGACTGCGACACAAACATGACTGAGAACACAGAGGCTTTATGTGTGTCAAATATCCTTTCATCTGAAAGACTTCATAATGACCCACTCTCTTATTATAAGCTTAGTGGGATTAAGTGTGACCAGTCTGAAATGATGTGATTTATTACACTCAGCTCAATTGCAATCACGGATATTGCTCTGAGCTGTCGAGCTGAAACCTGCAGGCACAGTTGTAGGAGAAACTCCTGCCTCTGTGAACTAATTAGAGGAAAGAGGCCCTTTTATTTTCTGCCATGTGCATGTCTCTCAGGGAAAGACTGAATCTGGCCCCAGAGCTACACATTGGCTGTTTGGCCAAAAGGAAGAATGAAGGCCAGGATGGGCAACGCCCCACCAGGGTGTCAACTCTCTTCTCATTCCCCATTTAACAAAACCACTGCAGGACCCCCTGCTCCTGGCAGTGTTCTGGGTCAGCACTGGCACTTAAGGGGCTCACAGTCTATTCAGAGGGAAAGACAAGACATAAGACCCCTGCAATGCTATGTGATGAGTGCCATGATGGACAGAAATGGGGGGTCCTAACCTTCCAAATGTTCAGTAGAGGTTTCCCACAGGAGGTGAGATCAGCTGATGCCTAAAAGGGTACAGAGGGATTGCCAGAGGGAGGGAAGGAGAGAAGTTCTAAGCCAAGGAAACAGCATGGAGGAGTTCCGGGACAGAGCAGGGCACATTTGCAGAATGGCACGACTAATTATAAACCAGCATTTTTGAGGTGGGGAGGGCCATGAGATACACCAGTGAAGATGCCCCTGTGGGCTGTGGGAAGCATGGCGGGTTCTACGTGGTGGTAGACTATGACCCAGTTTGAGTGTGAGAAGACCTTTCCGACTGCCATGGCAGATGGCTGACGCTGTGGGCAAGGAGACAGGTCAGGATCTGGCTACCCAACACGCGGCCCCTGGACCAGCAGCATTGGTCTCATCGGGGAGTGATTAGAAATATAGCCCCTGGACAGCCCCCAGAAGTACTGAATCAGAACCTGCACGGCACAAGCTCCCTGTGATTCATGAGCATGTGGATGTTGGAAAAGCACCAAACTGAGGCTGTTGCAATGACCCAGGTCAGACCGGGTGGTGCTGGCTCCCACCAAGGTCATGGCAGAAGGGATGGAGAGAAGAGGGCAGAGTGAGGAACACGAGCCGGTGGGCCCACAGGACTTGGTGTTAGATGGGATGACAGGCGGGTTCATGGCCAGGGAACCACGTGGTCCAGACTGAAAATCCCCGTGGGATTTAGGACCAGCATTCCCCGGTGATTGTGCTCAGAGCAGTCCTGGAGGCATAGTGAGGCAAAGACTGGACTTCAATGGGAAAAGAAAGGAAGAGGAGGCAACAAAGTGGGAACAGCATGGGGACACACTCCTTGGAAGAACTGGACAGCGAAGAAGTGAAGAGGTGAGGCAAACATGGGGCCTGCCAGGGAGCTTTTGTCCTCATTATGGCTGCTGTTAGTACGAGTACTAATGCAAGAGCCTCGAGAGTGTTGACACCTGAGAGGAAAAGCTGGCGGAGAGGAGAGTTGCTCATTGGAAGGGCAGGCCACCCCAGCGGACTGAGAAGCCTTAGTGAGCAGGACTGGACAGGCCCCGACGCAGTGACTAGGGGAGGGGAGGAGCTGGTGGAGATCTGTCTGCTGGACTCTGTTCTCTTAGTGAAGGAGGGGCCAGGTCCGCTGCCGGGCCTGAGGTCAGAGATGAGGGCAGGAGGCCGGCCGGGAGGCTGGTGAAGGAGTGGAAGCTGTGGAGCAGGGGGAGGAGACTGGGGACTGAGGGGTGATTCAGGGGGCTTTGAGGGAGGGACCAGCATGCTTGAAAGCAAGGCTGAGGGGTGCAGGTGAAATGCTGCAATGTTTCCTCCAGCAGGAGATGCCATCTTTGGATGTGTAAGGGGTGTAATTGTAACCCAGCACACGTTACAGAGGCAGCACTGCTTAGCAGTTAAAAAATACACTCTGGAGCCGGATCGCTGGGTTTGAATCTCCCCTCTGGAGCGTGTCTGCTTGACCTTCAGTCTTGCCTTACCTGGCACCACCACGCTGGTGAACAGCACATACAACACATAGAGCAGAAACCAGTATCACTGGTCTGGGGCTAAAACCATTTGGAGATGCGTTCCAGTGTCCTGCACTGTGTCAGCCTGTGCAGTGCTATTTTTTAAAATAGTGTTGAACACAGCAAATTAGGAAATTTCACCTAAGAATCATGAATTTTTAGCTTCTTTTGGGAATTAGCCTGGTCTACAGAGTTAATTCTTCCCTCATGTTGGGCTGAGTCCTGGCTGCCCCTCCTGTCAGTCAAGGCTCTTCAGCATCACCATCACCATGGAAACCACATCCTGGTATCTACCTTCCTCAGGTCCCTGTGGCCCCAGCTCCCAGCACTGCAATATGTGCATGTTGAACGCAGTCTGATTTGTCCGTGTGTGTGCTGTGCCAGCTGTCAAAGATTTTGAGCATCACCTTTGCTTGCAGGCATTTGAATTTGTGCCTCTGTGTTAAAATCGCCAGAATTCTCTTTGAACTGCTCTTACAGACCGTGGGATGTCAGTAAAGTGCAATTTCTTTCCTGTGCCCAAAGGATGGAGGAAAGTCAGAACTATACGATGACCTATATTAGGACCCACCAAGGTTAGCAGTGACCAGTCATCTTAAGAAAGAGGGACATGCTTAATAAGCAGAAACAAAAGTGCATGCAGAACTCATTCGCATCATCAGAGTGGAGACCTCTGCTCTTTCCCAGGCACCTAATGGACTCACGTCCTGTTTACACAGAAGTCCAAGGAGTGTTTGAGAGTCTATGTCAATGGAACCCTGAGCACCTTCAACCCAAGGGGCAAAGTGTCTCATGCCTACGGGGACACAGATGTCAACCTCGTGATAGAGTCTGAGCAGGACCCAACCAAGTGCTATCAGAACAGAGATTTCAATGAGTTCATCATCTGGGAATGGGCTCTGACTCCAGAGGAGACAGCAATGTACCTCACAGCGGCCATCGGTCAGTGAGAGGGTGAGGGCTGTGGGCTGGGTGTGACATCTGTTTCTAGGAGGCACTTTCATATCCACCTCCCCTTCCCAGCTCTCCTCTTCTCCCCACTCCCCTGAGACAGCAGTCAGTGTTGCAGCCTGAGATGTGATCTCAGGAACCTTAGAGGTACATTTCCCAGAATGCCTGTTCCCTAAGATGGAGGGATCACCAGCTCAGCAGAGACAGTGAGATTGATATTCTCCCGCTGACCATTATGGGGTTTCGAGGTATACATGGCGGATGATTACAGAAAGTTTGGGGTAGCAAATATTCTGGGTTCATCAGTGCATTTGACCAACAAATTTGACCAAGAATTTTACCAGACACCTCCTGCATGCCAGACTCTCTGATGGGCCTTTGGAGAGCCCTGAGGATGCCCACTTCCTGCTCAACACAGAGCAGTTGTTCAGAGCTGGGGCCTGCGACGAGGTGAACCTAGTCTCAAATCCTCCTCTTGCCAGGACAAGCCTTGGGACTTGGGAAGACACTTTTCACTTCTCCAGGTGTAAGTTCCCCCATCAATAAGGGAGTCCAGTCCATAGGGTCTATGAAAATAAAACGGGACAATGTGAATCAGGCAGAGGCCCCATACAGCTCAAGGAGTGTTTGTTGGTCTGTTAACGCATGCCCTTTGCTCCTACAGTTCCATTTTACTTTTGTCAGCAAATGCATGTTCTTTTTTTACAAAGCTGATATTGTTTCTTAATTTCCACAAGCAATAATCTGCCTAAAGGTCTACCGTAGTGCCTCCAGAACAATAGGGGAAGTTCCGGGTGAGGAGGTGAAGGGTCTGGGCTCCAGACCTCAGCCTGCCCTTATTCAGGTTCTGCCCTTGGATCCTTCACTTGACATGGAGTCACAACTCGTGATTTCAAGTGATGGAAAATCCATCTCAAAAAGGACTTAGGTAAGAGAGGAGTAGAGGAGCAGTTGCTTTAGAGATGACTCGATCCAGGGGCTCCACGGACATTACCAAGGAATTCTTGCTTTCTTTACCCCTCCTTCCTGTCTGCTGCCTTGTCAGGTGGGCACTCCCCCTTGTGGAGGTGAGATGCCTGCGAGGTGCTCCAGGGTTACACCTTCCCCTCTCAGCAACTCCAACAGAAAGAGAGTTTCTCTTTTCTAACAGCTGCTAAAAAGGGCTGAGGCCTGACTTTTATTGGCCAAGGTGGTCCCTATGTCTACCAGGAGCCAATCACTATGACTGGAAAGATAGGGGTGGGGAGAAGTGTAGAATATGCTGATGGGCTTAAGCTCGGATCACAAGCCACTTCCCTGAAATGGCAGTGGGGTCAGGCTCAGCCAAAGCACACAGAGTGGAGCCGACTCCCCAAAGGATGATCAGACATGCTGGCCTCAAAGAGGGAATAGATCCTGTGCAGGCAAAAAACACGTGTTCACCACAGTCTTTGATACGTCCATCTTCTAGCTTCCACTGAGAAAAATGGAATTCATTCCTTTCACTGAAGTGACAGAAGAACTAAAGAGAGTGTCCTGTAGAAGAAGAAAATATCAATCTACTGCATTTTATCGCCTGGGATTCAGAGAGCTGTCACTTTGAGACCAAGATGTCATTAGTATTTGTGTGACTGAAAGCCTCAAATAAATCCACCTTTCTGATAGTTTACAGTTTCAGTAACCTTGGAAAGATGTGCCATTGTTTCCGGTTCTAGTAGCTGTCACAGCAAACCTCTGTCTGAGGACATCTCTGGGCTCAGCAACGTGGACCATCCATCGCATGGTGCAGTGTTTCAGGAAGGCGCCATTACTGAACCCCGTGGGCCCTCTGCACTTGGTAAAGGTGACACTGACTCTTTGGTAGAGTCAGGAGAACTCTATTAACATTTATATGTCCTGAAGAGCACACACACTGTACCTTTTCTGAACCGGTCTAGATGTATTTGAACCCCAAACTTCATGTGGTTGTTGATAATTAAATGGGTCCCTGTGAGTAAAGATCACAGAAGCGTCTGCTTACATAAGTAAGCACTTCCCAAGGATTTCCTCTTCCTTATTTTCCTTGCTGAAGAAGATCCAAAGAAACACAACACAAACCACGTGTTCAATAGGTCCTGAAGCGGTGGGAGGTTCCCCTTAGCTTTCCCGCATAACGGAAAAGAAGAGTTAGACTCCTCAGATGTCATTCATTCATTCACAGAACATCTAGGTGCCGGGGATCCAGGGTGACCAAGAAGCACTTACAGATTTCAAGAGGGTCGCTTCAGAGGGTAAACACAGCCCACAGTCTGAAAAGCGCCATAGGGGATGTACGAGGGAGCGCAGGGATTCCGGAGTCAGACAAACCCGGGTTTGGCCCCAGCTCTGCGGCCTTGGGCAGGTTATCCACCTCTGGAAGCCTCAGTTTCCCCATCTGCGGCATGCGGACAACTACAAGAGCCAAGTCTCTCTCAGCTGCCCTTGACTGCAAGTAACAGGACACACGGTGCCGCCAGACCAGGCTCACACGGGACATCTGCTTCCTTCTCATCACAAGGACCCCAGAGCAGGCGACCCCCGCGGACGGGCGGCCGGGCCTCGGTGGGGCAGGGTCCGGCTCCGCCGCCACGCTGTGTCCGGCCGGGACCAACTCTTCCGCTTCGTCAGGGACATTCCGCTTCAGCACGGACAGTCCCCATCCCGGGAGACGCCTCAGTGCCCGGCAAACCCCGGACGTTGGGATTCCTCCCTCCCGCTCTGATTCCAAAGGGCCGCAGGCGGAAGCAGGCACAGCGCCTGTGGGACCACGTCCGGGAGAGACAAGACGGGCACGCCGCTCACCGTCTTACTGAGGAAAAGCTTCCACGCTTCCCCACACAGATTGCCTCTCACCCTTCATTGGCCACAGCTCGTCACATGACCACTCCAGACCAATCATTGACCAAGAGCAAAAGATTGGCAGGATGGTTCAGCCAATCTTAAGGAGCTATGGGCGGGGCCAAGGCTGCCTGTCTGTGCACTTCCAGGCTCTCCCAAGGAAGTGCTTCCGGAGCCAGGTGTTGACTGGAAAGAATGTTCCAGAAATCGCTGTACTGCCTCAGGGGTAGGTGTGTGTGCGCGCTGTGAGAAACCCACCCGCTCTGTGGCTCTTTGCTGACTGAGAGTCTGCCTCGCCCCTGACCTGTGGAGGGGGGTCGGGTGGGCAGTGTGGCTGAGCACACCGTCCATGCTGAGCTGCACTTGATGGAGGCCGGGAAGACTAGGGTGGGGAGGGCGGGTGCCACGGGAACAGGCCGGAGCCAGCAGGAGACTCGGGGTGGGGGGGCCACGGGGACAGGCCGGAGCCAGCAGGAGACTCGGGGTGGGGGGGCCACGGGGACAGGCCGGAGCCAGCAGGAGACTCGGGGTGGGGGGGCCACGGGGACAGGCCGGAGCCAGCAGGAGACTCGGGGTGGGGGGGCCACGGGGAC